>NW_008338118.1:1822214-1838760 GCF_000622305.1 Nannospalax galili | reverse complement strand
GGTTCTATTCCCAGCACCCACATGGCAGCTAACAGCTGTCTGTAACTCCAATTCCAGGGGATCCAATACCCTCTGTGGGCTTTGTGCACTTACATACATGCTGGCAAAACACAAATACACATAAAAAATAAATAATAAATGAATAAATAAATAAAAGTTTCATGCCAAGGGGCTGGGGAGATGGCTTACTAGGTAAAGCATGTTCACAGTGCAAGCCTTAGGACCTGAATTTGAATCCCCAGTGCCCGTATAAAGCTAGGTGTGGTACCATGCATCTATATATCTCAGGTAAGATGTGTTGATGCAAAAGCATAACTCTCACCTCAAAGGGGATAAGAGGTCGTTTATTATGGAGCCAAATATGAGTGACCATGGCCCAGGAACACAGATTCAAGTTACCCCAAATTCCATGTTCCAGCATGGTAACAGTTGCCTTACATTTTTATAATAACAGAACAAAGAAAAGTCATAAGCCAAGACATTTTTCAAATACATTGGAGGATACATTCAGTAAACGGGTAGGGTCTCAGCAAAACAGGAAGGTTCTTACTATAGTCCTCAGATGCAATCTGATGACATTCTTAGCTTTTGGATTGGTAAGACCTGGTGGTCTGCTGTTAATATATTCTAAAAAGCTTTTATCCTTTAGTCACAGGATGTTAAATCAGAAACAGAGGTGGGTAAGGAGCAGCTGTTTAGGGGGCTAAAGATGGCCCAAGATAAACGGTAATTAGACTCTGGACCTGCAACATTCCAAACTCTCCAGAGTCTCCAGAGTGATAATCAGTTGGTCAGCCTTGCAGGAAGTTCAGTCCAAGGTGCAGGAGTTCTTTTTGGGAACTTTTCTTTCACACAACTTTGGTATTGGTTACTTTTTTGGTGCTGGGATAGAACACCAGGACCAAGGCAACTTATTGAAAGAAGAGTTTATTTGCCCCATGGGTCCAGAGAGATAAGAGTTCATCATGGCAGGGAAGGGTTGGCAGGAGGAGGAGAAAGCTGAGCACTCACATTCAAGCAGGCACAGGAAACACAGAGACAAACTGGAATTGGGACAAGGCTAAGAATGCTCAAGGTCTACCCCCAGGGAGGCAGTATCTCTAAAACCTTCCCAACAGCACCAATTGGGGACCATATAGCAAGTGTTCAAATACCTGATGGACTCTGGAATAATTTTCATTAAAAACCACCACAAATGGCAATCAAAATATAAGAATGATAATCAGAATTATAAGAAATGTCATTTGCTTAAATTAGAATTTATAAAAGAAAATTACTTTCCAAGAGATCATGTACATTGTGCAGAGTACAGATTGCTGGTAGTACTTATTTAACAAACACAATGCCCCAGATTAGATCCAAATCACAGAATGAAAAGAAATGTCACATCCATTTAAGAACATACAGGATTCAAGAAATTCTAGTGGGTCATGAATGATATTAAGGTTTCAACATTTATTTTCTTTCAGAAATTAAATGCAAAAATATAAAACAAAGATTTTATAGCAATTAGTGTTGCTCAAAATGAAATGGTCTGATTCTGCTGGAAGTGGATTATAAAAGTTTTGAAGAATTGATTGTAAAAAGTGAGGCAAGTCTTCTTGTCTTAGAATGACAAATAAACTCAACATGGTTCTTAGACTTGTCACACATTATGAGCATCTACGACATTATAATGAACTCCCACATATATGTACCTACAAACAATATACTTTGAGAAATTTCTTCTTTTTAATATTTTATTATTTTATCTATTTTTCATGTATTGCCTGTATGTTGATAAGTGCACCCGTGTCCTGCAATGCCTACAGAGGACAGAAGAGGTTGTCAGATCCCTTGGAACTGGAGTTACAGACAGTTGTTAGCTACCATGAGGGTGCTGAGATTCGAACCCAGGTCTTCTGCAAGAACAGTCAGTGTTCTTAACTGCTGAGCCATTTCTCCAGCCCCTACTATTTTTATTTTTCTGTATATGAGAGTATTGCCTGTATGTATGTAAGTGCACACATGTCATGCAATACCTGTGGAGGTCAGAAGAGAGCATTAAATCCCCTGGAACTAGGGTTATGAATGGTTGTTAGCTGTCATGTAGGTGTTAGGAATTGAACCCAGGTCCTCTGCAAGAGCAACCAGTGCTCTTAATCACTGAACCATCTCTACAGACCCGAGAAATTTATTTCTTAAAGCCAAGAATAAACCTCTTCATGGTGATGGGCCATTGTTAAACCCTACAGATCTAAATGCTTTGAAAATGATCTAATCTTAAATATTTGTAATTCTACATGTAACACTAAACCACCACATCATCTAACAACTAATAAATTAGTTAGATATCTATTTTTTGCATAAATGGTACAATATTCCACAAGAAATTGAAAAACTGTAGCTTTATCTTGTTTCTAATAGGTTAAGAATCCTTCTTGTTAATATACAATTAGAAACACTCTTCTGTATAAACCATTTTTCCCTGATCCTTCTGACATTTTTTGAAGGTAGGTAGGCAATTTTACTGGTACATAAATTCAGATATGACACAAATGCAGAAATATTATTGCCCTTTTTGGTCTTAAAGGATGTTTTCAGCATGAGGTTATTTTACAGGCATCATAATTATTGTGGAATCCTACAGTGTAGTTTTACTTTAAGGTTTTCTTAAGGTTCTGTAGTCTTCATTTATCATTGGAAATAACTCTACTTTTAGATGTTGTTTGTGTATTTTAATCTCTTACAATAATTTCTTCATATTTTTGTTATTTTTAAAATATTTTGGTCAAGTTGAGAATTTCATAGGACATATTTTGATCATATTCAGACCCCGTTGACCTCCCTACCCCACCTTACTGCCTTTCACCCCTGACTTCATGTTCTGTGATTATTTGTCTCTTTTAAAAGATTCATGGAGTCTGATATGTGTTTCTTAAATGCTTTAGGGTGTTGGTCTATCCCTTGGAGTCTGGTCAACCTACCATGAGTCAAAGCATTAAGGAACACTGACTCCCTCTCTGAAAGCATCTACCAATAGCCAATAGATCTCAGCTAGGGTTAGGGCTTGTTGTCCGTCTCCCCAATATATGCTGGAATCTAATCTGTCTTGTGTTTGTACAGGTCTTGTGCAGTCTGTCATAAGTGCTATGGGTTTGTTCATATGTTCAACTACCTGGTTTCCAGACAACACAATTTCCTTGTGTTCATCTATTACCTCTGGCTCTTATGGTTTTTCCACCCCTCTTCAATAGCGATCCCTGAAACTTGGGAGGAGAGGGTTTGATACAGATGTCTCATTTAGGTCTGAGCATGACACATAAGGCTGATATATGTCAGTCTTCCTTAGCTACCAAGTTTCACCTCCTGACTTAATCAAAGTTTCTTGCATCACATTTTTACCAGTAAAATTCCTGATCATTCCTAAATTGTGCCATGTTTTCTTTTAGTTGCAGTTGATTTCTAGAAGGTTCCACTGCTTGAAATTGTTCATACATCTTCTTCAAGTGGGTTATGACTGAACATTATTTTAGGATCAATTCAGTTGTCAACCTTTCCAGAAATCCTTCTATGCTTCTGTCACTCACTCCTCAAGTGGGGAGGTATCCTGTTGAATATAGTCCCTTAGCAAGCCATACCAATTCCTAGCATATTACACTTTCTCTCTGTATTGTTGTATTTCTTTGTTTGGTAGCCATAATTTCTAGACAAAATTGAAAGTGTTAATTTATATTTTTCTCAGTGTTCAGCAGATCCTTCATTATTAAAGAACTTAGTAGGTTTTACATGAATGAAGGGGTGAATAACTGTTCCCTAAATAAACATAATGGCCTTTTATACTGAATCTAGTGATGCTTCACACTTTTAGAAAGCATTCAAGTTTAGACTTTATATTAATTTACCTTAAATGACAGAGAAGAGAGGAAGGGAACACATTAAGTTAATGGATAATGATATCAGGAAAGTAGAGGTATTGGTATTAGCCTTAATTCCAGCCTTACCAGAGATAAGAAGCTACATATCAGAACTTGCTTTGCCTCAAGACTTCTGTCATTTACATGTCCCTAGCATCTTTAAACAGCTTGTATCATTTCTCTCTGATATTTCTACTCCCTTATGTTTTTCTGAAGCTTCATGGTGTTTAACAAATGTTTCATCTGCTTTTTATTTGCCAATTAATACTGAGATCTTGTATTTAACAATATTTTTGTAGGAAAAAAAAACTGGTCTGCATATTTGTAGAATGGAGCAGTGCCAACACACATTAGTTGTGGCTAGGATAATAGAGTCATGTAGTAAAGAATGAAGATTAACAAGTCACTTCTGGCATATTGTTCAGATCCTCAGAACATAGCGATCTCTTCAGAGTACAGAAATATGCTATACATTTCATCCCCACCACCTCCAATGCATTAATATATTCACTTATTCTTATTTCTAAACCAGGTCCAGCTACTAATTAATAATTCTTATCAGCCTGGCATCCTAGTCAATCCAGAGCCTAAAAGCTGATCAGTAACTCTGGGCAACTTGTTAAAAGTACCTTATTTTAATCAGTGTATTATCAATAGTTTTAATTAGGATAAAGGTAAAACAAGACACACATATCAATAACAAGTCCTCATGATAAATTCTAAATGGTTAACTATTGGAATTAATCTAAATAATGAAGCTCTATGTGGTAGTTTGGATGAGAAATGTTCCCCACTGGCTTGTATACTTAACCACTTTGACCCTGGTCCATGCTGCTCTTTAGAGGTTTACAGACTTAAGAAGGAAGAGTCTTGCTGAAGGAAGTATGTCACTGGGGACAGGCTTTGAGGGTGCATAGTCCTTCCCCACTCTAGTTCCTGCTTTCTGCTTCCCCTTGCTGAAGGAAGTATGTCACTGGGGACAGGCTTTGAGGGTGCATAGTCCTGCTTTCTGCTTCCTGTGTGAATAAAAATGTGACCACCCTGCTTCCTGCTCCTGCTGTCACATACCTTGCCTTCTCTTGCCTTATGCCTTCTGGAGCCATAAGCCAAAATAAATTCATGATGATTAAACAGACAAAATAACACAGCATATATAGATGATAGCATTTGTTTCCAGAGATAAAACACAATAAAGAAAAAGGCTTTTTCTAGAATTAGTTCCTAAGTTTATGAAACCTTGAACATTTTTGCTGAAAGGCCTTAACTCATTAAAAAAAAAATTCTGCTACTGACTTTTGCAATATGACATCTGAGGATATATAAACACTCAAAGATGGGGCTGGAGGGATGGTTCAGCCATTAAGAACTAGTTGTTCTTGCAGAAGACCCGGGTTTGAAACCCAGCACCCACATGGCAGCAAACAACTGTCCTAACTTCAGTCCCCGGGGATCCGACAGCCTCTTCTGACCTCCGCAGTCATTGCAAGACATGGGTGCACTTACCTACATGCAGGCAATACACGCATACACACAAAATAAAAATAATTTTTTAAAAAAGTTAAAAAAAACACTCAAAGATATAAAACCATGTGAAAAGACTGATTCTTTCTTGCTTTCCATTATGAATAGACTATTTGCATCCTGGTAACCTTCTGATTTTGCTTCTTTTAATACTTGCTGTGGGGGTTTAGGAGATGGCTCAGTGAAAAAGATTGCTTGTGTTATGGGTAAGAGTTGCTTGAGTTTAAATCCCAGCACCTATTTAAAAAACATGCCTGCAACTGCCCCATTGGGTATGGGGGGAGACAGACGGACCCAAAGAACTAGCTGGTCAGTCAGCCTAACCAAAATGGAGTTTTGGTTCAGTGAGAGATACTCTCTCAACACAATAATGTGTAGAACAATACAGGAAGACACCTGACCACCTGACCATCATGTGAATGCACTTGTACACTCACATGCATATACTACAACACATGCACACAGAGATGAGAGAGAGACAAAGAGAGACAGAGACAGAGAGAGAACTTACAAAGCCTTATCTTCCTTGAGAGAGAAAGGAAGCTGATTAATTCATTTATGAGCAACATGTTTATTTAATTTTGGTTTTGGCATTCCTTTCCATGAAATTAAGTCTTGAGACAAAACACAAATACCTAAAAGACTAAAGCATGGCTTATAAATCTAAAAATATGTTGAAGAATTGGTGACACTTAAATTAACATATATGATGTCATATTAATAACCTAAGTGATTTTTATGATGAATATTTTCCATGTTTAAAGCTCCTTTAAATTCTCAGACTTCCCAGAAGATCCATTATATAATACACAATACATCTTTTCCCTTGCTCTCTTCCTTAATGAAATAAGAAAATAAATGTTTATTTTAATTTCATCAGATATAATTTAAGCTTCATTAGAAATGTGAAGATGAAAGCTTTTAAACCCCTTGCTGTCTTCCTTAATGAAATAAGAAAATAAATGCTTATTTTAATTTCATCAGATACAATGTAAGCTTCATTAGAAATGTGAAGATGAAAGCTTTTAAAATTCACATTCTTCCCAGGTATAATTTTGTTCCTACAACATTGTTTTAGTTTCACAGATTACTCAGGTAAATATCATATATGAGTTGCCACATGAAGATATAAGTAAATATATTTTTTGTGTCACATCTCATAAAATTTTAAAAATTGGTTTTACCAGCCATGATAGATAATAAGCAAATTTCAATTATTACAAGCAGAAGTAATTTATCCATACCCTAGCTCTCCTGGGAAAATAGATTCCTCTGTCTCTGATTCCCTATAGAGTTAACTTGAGCTCAGTTGTGCTACTTGATGTGGATAAGTATCCATTTTGTCATCATGATTACCACCATCATTATGTGTTATTAACCAATGTGAAAATTATCAAGTTACGTAATGATAGCAGTCAGTGAGCACCATCTGCCTTTGCATCTTTACTTGAAAGCATTTTCTGCAAATCAAAAGTTTAAAATTGAAATTTGTCCTTCATGCAAGAATTATTGTTTTGCCATACATGTAAAAATTTATGTATTATTGTAATATGTAACATACCACATGTATTATTATCATATTATTTTTTTTTACTTTCCCAATGCTTTCATTAGGTGTAGATAACAATCATTGACTTACTATGGAATTAAGTCCAATTCTCTAAGATGATAATGGCTCTGAAAAACCAGACTTGGCTAGTCTTGGGGGCAATTAAAAGGCTGATCTTTTAAGAATTTCAATTCCAGGCTTTCTCACTGAGTAAATGATAAAGATACACCCCAGGGAACTTTAAGGAAGTAATGAGGTTTTCATTTCCATGTGTCAGATGAGTTTTAGCTAGTGTACTTATTATCAGAAAAGGCCATGAGCTAATTTCTTGGCTCATTCATCTCAGAGAACACCCTGAACAACATTTTCCAGTAAAGGGCACAAGAAAAAACGAAGTGTGGAGGAAGTCTACCTTAGAGGATTTTTCATTTTTACCATGATTCAAGAGGATCACCCAAGTGCATTTAGGAAAATTGAAAAAATAAAAAAATTAAAAAGAAACAAAAAAAGCACATGTGCATAAAAGACTCCATCTTCAAAGTAAAATGACATTATCTACTCACACTGTATATAACTCTTAACAGTGTCAAGACCATTTGATGTATCAAAGATTTGAAAAGCATATCTTGAGTTAACCTACTTTACGACAGTCAAGCTGCTCATTTAAATTGAAATTCAGTAGATCACTCCAGCTGGATATCTTCACAAATTCTATTTAAGACCAGGATTCTAAAATTAGATCTTATTTTTGAAGTACTTTGCAACTGACTTGTGCACATTACAGACCCAGATGGTACAGCTGATCCCCAGTAGAGGCTTGTAAATCTAAATGGTCTCACAGGCCTGGGCTACATCCTGTCAACATGACATCCTTCTATTTGTTAGGAAGTGATACGAATCATACCCTCTTGATATTACTCTAAAGCTAATGATGTCTTTGAAGTTAAATGATATCTCTATTCTACTCCTGAATGTATGCAGTAATTTATATGGTCTGGGGTTGTTTTTCTTGAAAAGAATGTATTGCTGGTGGGCTTTCTAAATACAATAAAACTGCTTGCCACTTTCACATGAAGAATAACCTGTGAATAATAGATCTCTTGATAGTACCAGTCCCAGACTGCTGATAGCAGATCTCTGAATGTTTTCAATGTCCTCAAGTTAGTAAGAATTGATCAAATATTTAAGCTTTGTAAATATGTAAACTTTGAGCACTGTTTGTGCTCAGTAGAAGCTCATTTTTACTGGCATTTTATCAGATACTAAATACTATGTAGAAAAGTGCTGAAGGTAAATATGTACAGAATGTTATTTTAGTTTAATCTATACAGTGGGAACAGTAATCAGATCTGGGTAACAAATGTACAGAATAGCATTTTTTTTTTTTTGTCTTTTTGAGACATGGTCTCCCTGTAGCCCCACCTGGCCTGGAACTCACTGTGTAGACCAGTCAGGACTTGAACTCACAGAGATCTTCCTTCCTCTGCCTCCCAAGTCCTAGGACTACAGGCATGCACCACCTCGCCTGGCAGAATAGCATTTTTTAATTGAGGAGAAGAATAAAACTCTCATAGATTTGTGTTGTCAATTTTTCTTCTAAGCTTATATTTTTTCATTAACTTCAGAATAAATGAACTTTTAAAATCAAGTAAGATTTCATTTGAGTTCAATATTGCCCTGATTTCTACAAATTGATTTTAAAATGTATTAAATGAGCAATAAAATATTCCATAATATAAAAGACTTACATAATATACATATTCATTTCTAACATCATGAAAATCTTAAACCTGCTAAAAGAAGGCTGAATCACTGAATTTGAAAAATCAAGATGGAATTACCCTTCAGAAATTTGTACAAAATATAGTTGACTTTTAAAATTTAGTCTTTATTTTTAGAATAATTTGTGACTATTCATGAATTATTTCTTGGTTAGGTCCACTGTTAAGGTACACTGGCTGACTCTGTGTGTGAGTGTGTGTGTGTGTGTGTGTGTGTGTGTGTGTGTGTGTGTGTGTGTAATGATGGAGACTGAATGAAGTCCTTGCACATGTTAGGCAATTGCTTTGCTTCACAGCTACATCCCCAGTTCTAAATCATCTGTTGCTAACAAAAGAAGTAGGAGGAGGAAGAGAAAGAAGAGTGAGAAGAAGTGGTTTCTCTTTTAGTAGATACTAAATATTCAGATGATCATTTAAATATTTCATCATTTTTCTTGATATTGCTACTATGATAATTTTTTCATGTAATCCAAAGAAGTCAACATCAAAAATCTTAAATTATGCAGATGAATAAAATTTTAGCTCTCTTAGTCAGCATCTAGCCTTAAAACAGAGATATCCTAGTTTCAGGACTTTTATGCAATTAAATAGCTAAAAAAATTGCATGGTGCTATGTGAACATGTTGCTTAATGCATTTCTCATGTAACTCATCATGAGCAAAGCCTGTTCTCAGCGCTAGGCTAAATACTTACATCTATTAGCTCATCGAATACTCATAGCAGTAGCTTAAACCAGCACCTATGTGTTTTCAGAGAAAGAAAATAATATGATTAGAGCTCAAAGAGCATGTTGGTAATTAATGGACTAGGACTATAAATTAAGGCCATGTTCATCTCTTGTTATAATAAGACATAAATTTACTAGGCTGAAAGATAGTTGCCCACAGGACAAAAAGCAGAATGCAAGTACCCTAATGTTTTGACAATATTCTAGCAAACAAAAGAAAACTATACAATCATCTACACCATAACTCATAGAATGTATTGAAATTATATATGGATTGATAGTACACTCATTGTATATATGACATGTGATATAGGTAACCATAATATGCTATTAAACCAAAGAAACAAGAACAAAATCTACAGGAGGCATCAGAAAACACTTTTCAGCATAATTAATATATGGAGCCTCATTTAAATGTCAGGAATGATGACAAATTTGGCAAATCCCGTAAGGAAGAAATGGAATCTTGGGGAAATAATAGGATTTGAAAAGTTATGTTCCACCACATAGGGGAGGGAGTAAGGCCACTGAAGAATTACTGAACTGTGTCAAAAGAGGTAAGACTTTAAAACATTGCTATCATAATAGAAGAATTTGACAATGACATCAAGCTTAACTTTGAGGAAATTGGAAGGGAGACCTGCACAACTATTGGAAAATTCTAGAAAAAGAAAAATGTGAAACTCTTCTATGGGCACAAAAAGAAAAAAAATCCTGAATTGTTGACACAGATTACAGAAACATTTAGGGAAATCAGATCAGTAAAAACGAAGAAGCCAGAGTGGTCAGGATCCTTATTCCCCATTGGCAATTTGGGTAACCCCTTCAGAGGATGGCATGATAAGAATAGGAGGTAGGAATTGGCTAGGCAGTTAGAGTAAAAAGACGCCAAAGAAAAGTAGCCAGTTTCTTGGCTAAAAGTCAAAATGTCCTTGGGACTGTTAGCAACATACTCTGTTCCAAAGGCCAAAAATGTCAGAAGTATTTGGGAGCTTTTATCTAATCCTAAAAATATATTATGGTTACCTCTTCAGAAGGGGGAATGTTGGAGAGGAGGAAGTGGGCATGGATTGGATCAAAACACCTTATATGCATATATGAAATTCTCCATAAAATTTTTGTAAAAGTTAGAAAAAAAAACCTTATATGCATGTATGAAATTCTCAATAAAGTTTAAATTTTTTTTAGATTGGCTCTAAATGATGACAACCACACACCTGCACTTTATTTTCAAGCAAGGACAGACATGCTATTTCAGATAGTTGGAAGAAAGCAAATTTGGGGGGTTCATTTCTGCTACAGATCTTGCAGAATCTTTGATGCAGGAAATTCTAGGAAGTCACTCCAAAAGTACAACCAGAGCACAGCATTTTCTTGAAAATCAGTAGGATTTCAAGACCGATCAATGAACAATGAGGGTGAAACATCGCTTAGGAGAACTGAACTCAAGCCTTCCTTTTATTAGCAATAAATTTGCAAAGGTAAATTACATTCTCTGCTTCTCAATTCAAGTGATTATAAAATGGGGAAATTGATAACAAAATCCAGTTCTCTTTTAACTCTAATCAGAGTTCTTGAATGTTCATTCAAGAATAGGACTCTCTAGTTATAAATGTGGAATAAGGTAATTATTGATAGCTAGATAACTAGGGAAACAGTAATAAAAATTCTGAATTTGTAAATAAAAGAATAAGACATTTGTATAAAACACTTTCTACAAAGGACAAAACAGATCAATAGTTTTTTTTTAAAAGCTTTTCATAATCAGATAAAGTTATGTTATGCATGTGCTTTAAAAATGAGAAATCATGGATGAATAATATGTAACAGGACATAAA
Organism: Nannospalax galili; assembly: GCF_000622305.1. NCBI lineage: Eukaryota > Metazoa > Chordata > Mammalia > Rodentia > Spalacidae > Nannospalax > Nannospalax galili. The sequence continues at coordinate 1,827,448 of NW_008338118.1, read as the reverse complement.
ATATATGCTTAGGAACAGTGGATCTAGGTCATAAGGTAGATATATTTTTAGCTTTTGGAGCAACTTCCACTCTGATTTTTATTATGGCTGTACCAGAGAATAAGTGACCATGGAGTACTCGCTCACATGTACATCATACCCCACTCTCCAAAAGACTTGGAGAACATCATGGTGAAGGGGAAGGAAAGACTGTAAGACTGAGAGGTTGTGGAGGACTGCTACAAAGTGGTATCCTCTGGACATGACAGGCCAATGTACTTATTAACTAATGGCAGCTGTAGTTGCCTCAACAGCCTGGACAAGATCAAGCCAGTCAACATCCCAGCAATGATAGTAGCCATGTTAACATATTCAATAACAATTTCCAGAGTTAAGATGCATATCTGTCAAAATTGGCTGTAATTTTTAGGTTTACATTTGAATTAATACCATTATACAATATTGTACTCAGTACAAACCCTATAAGACATAAAATTGAATGAGGTTTTAACCTTTGAAAAAGATCTCCATTTAATTATTAAAATACAGAAAAAAATCAGACAGAAAAATTCCTTTTTACTGCAATTAACACTTAGATGATTGCACATGCATTTCTAATCTCTGTATATCTGATTATTACTAGTCACGGTCGGTTAATTTCAGAGCTCCTTAGCATCTGAGCATGGATATAAAGTCATCAGGTAGATTTCAGTGGTAATGTTTTTCACATCTACTAATTATTAAGGAGCAAACTTTTATGCTTTAAAGAATTATTAATTAATTTTTTTAAATTTAATAACCACATGATTAGAAGAAGCATTTCATTACAATTTTAAGATATTCAGTAAAATATTCCAGAGTAAGGATATATCTCTTTCAAAAGTGGCTGTAAATTTTTAGGTTCACAGTTGAATTAATCCAGTTATACATATTGAACTCAGTACAAACCCTGTAAGGTATAATATTGAATGGGTTTTTACCCTTTAAAGAAGATCTCCATTTCGTTTTAAAATATGCTGTGTCCAACATTTTTAATGCTACTAAAACTTAGATGTTTGCACATGTGTTTTTAATCTCTATGTATCTACTTATTACTAGTCACAGTCAGTTACACTCAGATCCTTAGTAATTGAGTATGGATATAAAATCATCAGGTAGATTTCCTGGTGATATTTATCACCTCTACTATTTAACATGAAATACATTTTTATGCTTCCTCCTCAAATTTATGTCTTTTTTTTAACTTCATTGATTTTTGTGTGTGTATCTCATACAGAACATCCCACACAATCTTATTCATCTATATACCAACTTCCCAAATGGCACCCTCCTATAGCTTCCCTCCTCCCACACACTGGAGCCCATATACTCTGTCATCCCTGTTACTGTCCACTGTGTTGTTGGCACCCCCAAATATTTCCCCAGTGCTTGTCCATCTGATGAATTTGGTCAGCCTATCTAGAGAGCCTTATTTTAGGAAGAATAGCTGTTCCTCATCTTGCAGCAATCAGTTGTCAATATTCCTTTAGATAAGATTGGGGTCTGCTGTTCATTTTCCCAGTTCTATGCTGGGTTAGTGTCTGGGAGTCTTTTGGGCCACCCTAGCCAATAACTCAAAGGAAGGTATCTCTTGTCTGGCATTGTTTCATGTGTAGCCTTTAGCTATGCATATGGATTCAAAAATTATATTGACCCCATTAATCTTTGCTTATACCTTTTGGGTGTTTAAGACCCTACAGCTGGCCCATATAAACCAATTTATTTTTATTCTTAAGTTCATTTGAGGATCTCTTCCTCAGGGGTTACATGGACTTGGGAGGAGCCCCTGGCTCCTTTCTTTTACCAGTTCCATCTATGTGAAGATAAGTCAAAGGTCCTGCTCGATCATGGTTGGCTTCACTTGGAAGCATGGAGGAAATGTTTACTCTGTGTTGACCCTCCTCTTTGCAGACTAGACACTGGTTCAAGTACATCTTATGGGGTCTCCATGGCCTCCTTGATCAAGAGGACAGGTGACTCACCACAGTTACAAGACATTTTGGGAGATGCTCATAGTCCCCTGGAGCTAGTCGACCTAGGAGGGCAAGGAGCAAAAACTGTCCTTTATGTCCCTCTGACCAAATTATTATAGGCCTCAACATATGTTTGTTAAACATCCAAGAAGGTTAGTTCCACCAGTCTGGTACTTTTACTTATCATATGCCATGTAGATAGAGCTTGGGCAAAGACAAAATGTTCTCAGATAAACCTTGCTTAGACATATATTACATTCTTTCATTTGGTTTTATATGTAATTTGTCAGTAGGTTGTTGGCCTAATATGATTCACTGTGGTTTTCTAAAACTAGATAGGCATTATTTATCTCTCACATTGTCTAATGCTTCCACCATGGTTTCCCCATTTAATGTGCCCCCGTTTTTCTGATTTCACCCTTAATAATACCCTTCTCCTATAGTCACACCTCTCTTGAGCTCCTTCTTTCCCTTTATCTCCTAGTTTCCTTGTATAACCTTCTCTCCCTCCTCCCCTTAGTATAACTCCATTTTTATCTGTATTTCCCCTGTTAACACCTGTTTTCTAGTGTCTTCTCTTTCAGATTCTTTCTTTTCCTTTGCTTCCCAGGTTCCTCTTCATTATCCTGGTTCCTGTAGTTATGTCTGGATACATACTCACTTATAAGGATTTGGTGCTAGAATCCACATATGAAAGAGAACATACATAGTTTTGTTTTTTTTAATTTCTGAGTCTGTGTTACTTCACTTATTATAAGTTTCTAGTTCCATCCATTTACCTGCAAATTTCATGATTTCATCTTTCTTTACTGCTGAATAAAACTCTGTTGTATAAATAAGCCACATTTTCATTATCCACTCGTCGGTTGGGGGATACTTAGGTTGCTTCCTTCTCTTAGCTATTGTGAAAAGAGTAGCAACAAACATGGATGTTCAAATGTCTCTGCAATAGGATGAGTTTTGGGCATATGCCAAGGAATGGTATAACTCTGTCAAATGGTAGGTTAATTTGTACTTTTTAAAGAGTTCTCCATTCTGCTTTCCATAGGGGTTGAACAAGCTTACAGTCCTACCAGCAGTGGATGGGCATTCCCCTTTCCCCACATCCTCTCCAACATTTCGTATCATTTGTTCTCTTGATCTTAGCCAGTCTTCACTGGGGTAAGACAAACTCTTAAAGTGGTTTTAATTTGCATTTCCCTATTTACTAGTGATGTTGAACACCTTTTAAGATGCTTCTTAAAAGGCTAAGAAGCATCTTTATTTCTTCTTTTGAGAACTCTCTTTTCAGTTCCTTAGCCCATCTTTTAATTGTGTTGCTTGCTTTCTTGATTTTTTTTTTTTGTGTTCATTAAATATTCTGGATGTTAAACCTCTGTCAGATGTGTTGCTGGTGAAGATTTTCTCCCATTCTGTGGGTTTTCTCTTCACTTCCTTGGTTGCTTCTTTTGATGTACAGAAGCTTTTTAGCTTAATGAGGTCCCATTTGTTGAATCTTAACATTGTTTCCTGGGCAGTTGATATCTGGTTTGGAAAATCCTTTCCTATACCTATATCTTGGGGGTTACTGCCAATGTTTTCTTCTAACAATTTCAAAGTTTCAGGCTTCACATTGAGGTCTTTCATCCATTTGGAGTTGACTTTTGTACAAGGTGAAAGATAGGGGTTTAGTTTCATTCTTCTGCAGGTAGAGATCCAGTTTTGCCAGCACCATTTGCTGAACATGCTGTCTATCCTTCAGTGAATGTTCTTGGCCTCTTTGTCAAATATCAGGTGACTGAAATTGAATGTACTCATATTTGAGTCTTAAATTTTGTTCCACTAATCTATGGGTCTATTTTTGTGCCAGTATCATGTTATATTTTTGACTATAGCTCTGTAATACAGTTTAATATCTGGTATAGTATCCCCCCAGCATTGCTCTTAGTGCTCAGGGTTGCTTTGGATATCCAAGGACTTTTGTGTTTCCATATGAATCTTAGAATGTTTTTTTCCAATTCTGTTAAAAATATCATGGGGATTTTGATTGGGATTGCATTGAATCTATAAATGGCTTTTGGTAGGATGGTCATTTTCACAATATTTCTTCCAATCTATGAGCATGGGAGGGCCTCCCATCTTCTGATGTCTTCCTCAATCTCTTTCTTTAAGGATTTCAAATTTTAATTGTAGAGATCGGTAATGTCTTTGATCAGGTTTATTCTGAGATATTTTATTTATTTATTTTTTTTGCAGCTATTGTGAAGGGGAGTGTTTCCATGTACTCCTTCTCTGATTGCTTGTTATTGGTGTACTGAAAGGCTACAGACTTTTTGTTGGGGAACCCTGCTGCTAGGATTGTAGTCCTCCATGTCTGGATAGCTCTAAGGGGCTTGGCCTATATGGAAGGACTCCCCTTCTCAGCAGGGGGCTTCCTGCTCTCTGTATGACTTACCTGGAAAGTGCCACCAAGCATGGATGCCTGACCTTATTTGGAACATGACCTTTGGCATAGTTACCTGGAGTAAAAACTACCCCCAGTTTTTTTCTATGTGATAATCAGGCATCGCCTGGTAGTGGGACAAGGAGCCCACTGCCACATGTAAATAAAGCATACTATGAGCACCTATCAGCTGAGGCACTGGCTACTGCCTCCACACTATATTTTCCCTAGTTCTCCCACTGAATATCTGGAGCTGTTTCACTGAATCTAGAGCTGTTTCACTGAGTCTGGAACTGTTTCTATCACTGAACCTGCCTCCCCAGAAGGACTTTCTTCTGTCAGTGCTCACTGGCTGTCCGGACCCCGTTCATCGCCTCTGCTCCCTTTGTCTTCGTGGACTGATGTCCAATGACCCATAAGGGGAAGGAGAGACCCCGCAACTTTTATAAATTAATTTTGTAACCTGACACTTTACTGAATGTGTTAATAATTTCTGGAAGTTTTCTGGTGGAATTTTTGACATCTCTTAGATATAATATCATATCATTTGCAAAAAGGGACAATTTGATTTCTTCTTTTCCAATTATTATTCCTTTAATTTCCTCATTTGTCTTATTGCTCTTGCAAGCGTATCAAGCACTATGTTAAAAAGGAGTTGAGATAGTGGACAGCCTTGTCTGGTCTCTGATTTTAATGGGAATGTTTCCAGTTTTTCTCCATTTAAAATGACGTTGGCTGTGGGTTTGTTATATATGGCTTTAATTATGTTTAGGTATGTTCCCTCCAGTCCAATTCCCTCTAGGACTTTGAACATAAATGCA
>NW_008338118.1:1715774-1821991 GCF_000622305.1 Nannospalax galili | reverse complement strand
GGCTTTGGTATTAGAGTGATGTTGGCTTCATAGAAGGAATTTGGAAGTTCTGTCTCCATTTCTATCTTTTTGAATACATTAAGTAGGATGTAGATCCTTTTTAAATGTCTGGTAGAATTCTGTTGTAAATCCATCTGGTCCTGGGCTTTTTTTAGTCGGAGATTTTTGTATTACTGTTTTAATTTCCTTTTGTGTTATGGGTCTTTTTAAGCTGCTAGTTTCTTCTTGATTAATTTTTGGTGGTTCACAGGCTTTTAGGTACCTGTCCATTTCTTTTATGTTTTTGAATTTAGTAGCATATTAGCTTTTCAAAGTATTCCCTTATAATATTCTGGATCTCTTTGGTGTCTGATGTGATGTTTCTCCTTTCATCTCTGATTTTGTTGATTTGGAGGTGCTCTTTCTTTTGGTTAACTGGGCTAGTGGTCAGTCAATCTTGTTTATCTTCTCAAAGAACCAGGTTTTGGATTCATTGATTCTCTGTATTGTTTTCTTTGTTTCTATTTCATTAATTTCTGCTCTGATTTTTGTTATTTCTTCTTGTCTGCTAGGTTTGGGTTTCATTTGTTGTTGCTTTTCAAGTGTCTTGAGTTGCAATGTTAAGTCACTTATTTGTGCTCTTTCCGAATTTTTAATGTAGGCACTTAGAGCTATAAGTGTCCATCTAAGGACTCCTTTCAATATGTCCTGGAGGTTTGTTGTGTTGTGTTGTCCTTTTTGTTTAGTTTCAGGAATAGTTTTATTTTTTTCTTAATATCTCCTTTGACCCATTTATCATTCAGGAATGTGTTATTTCATCTCCATGTGTTCATGTGATTACTGGGGATTCTTCCAGTGTTGATTTTAAGCTCTGTTGCATCTGATAGAATACAGGGAATTATTTCAATCTTTTTGCATTTATTGAAGTTTGTTTTGTGCCCCAGTACATGGTCGATTTCTGAGAACGTTCAGTGGGGCACTGAATAGAAAGCATATTCTTCAGTGCTTGGGTGGAATATTCGATAGATGACTCTTAGGTCCATTTGATATATGGTATTGTTTAATTCAGATGTCTCTGTTAATTCTCTGTCCTGTTGACCTATCTCATTTCGACAGTGGGATATTGAAGTCCACTGCTATTAATGAGTTGCGATTAATCTGGGTCTTAAAGTCCTGTAGTACTGTTTTTTGAAGGTGGGTACACCAGAATTTAGTGAATGTATGTTCATGTAATATCTTCTTGGTTTATTATTCCTTTGATGAGAATGAAGTGGCCCTCTTTGTCTCTTCTAATTACTTTTAAAGTCTATTTTATCAAATACTAGAATTGCAACACCTGCTTTTTTCTTAGTTTCATTTACTTGATATATTTTTTTTCCATCCTCTCAACTTAAGGTAGTGGCTGTCCTTGAAAGTGAGATGAGTTTCTTGCAGACAACAAAAAGATGGGTTTTGTTTCTTAATACCTTCAACTAGTCTATATCTTATGACTGGGGAGTTCAGTCCATTGATATTTAAAGTTATTAATGAAAGATGTGTATTGAATCCTGTCATTTTTATTTCTGTTCACATTCTTGATATAGCTGTGCATTTCCACATTTATACCTTCATTTAATTTCTTTCCATTACCCCTGTGTAAAGTCACTCCTTTCTTCAACCCCTTGTATTGCTTCAAGGACTCTCTGAAGGTCTGGTTTTGTGGACGTTAATTCTTTCAGCCTATTTATGTTATGGAGGATTCTTCTTTCCCCTTCAACTATGATAGACATTTTGGCTGGGTAAAGTAATCTGAGTTGGCATCTGTGGTCATTTAGAACTGGGAATACTTTGGTCCAGGCTCTCCTGGCTTTCATAGTTTGCACTGAAAATTCAGGTGTAATCCTGATGGGTTTTCCTATATAGGTGACTTGATGTTATTCTTTTGCAGCTTTCAGTATTTTCTCTTTGTTCTGAATGCTTAGTGTTTTTACAGTGATGTGCCATCAAGAGTTTCCTTTCTGGTCCAGTTTACTTGGTGTTCTATATGCTTCTTGCATTTGTATGGGCATGTCTTTTTTTAATTTTGGGAAATTTTCTTCTATAATCCTGTTGAAGATCTGTTCCATGACCATTATGTTGAGATTCTTCTCATTCCTGTATGCCTATGATTCAAAAGCTTAGTTTTTTTATGGTGTTACACAATTCTTGAATATTCCATTCTTATGTTTTCTTAAATTTTTCATAATCTTTGCTTGAGTGGTCTAATTCATCCACTTTGTCTTCCTGTCTTGATACTCTGTTTTCCATTTCATTCATTCTATTCATGAGGCTTTCTCCTGTCATTTCTAATTGGCTTACTGAGTGTTTCACTTCCTTCTTCATTTCAGCCTGAGTATTCTTCAATATTTCTAATTCCTTTCTGAATTCATTCAGAAGTTTATCCCTATCTTCCTTCAGTTCTTTGATTTCTTTGTGTGTTCTTTAAATTCCGTGAATTCTTTAATCATGTTTATAATTGTCCTTTTGAGTTCCGTGTCTGTGTTATCTCTAGGGTTTCTCATTGTACTTCTCTAGGGGACTATTGGTACTTGGTGGGGATATATTATTTTGGTTTTTCATGTTATTATTTTTTCTCTGTGACTTTGACATTTGAATTTCCTTTGTAGTTTCTGATTTTTGTGTGAGACTCAAGCTCTCCTTTGTTGAGTTGAGATCTGCTTCTTTTTGTAAACTTTATGTGCCTTTGTGCTTTACTTGTTGGGCATGAAAATCTGGTTGTTCTAGGCTTCAGGTTCTCTCTTTTGATTTTATATTGGAGTGGCCTAATTGCTTTTGTCTTCAGGAGTTCCCACAGAGGCCCAAGTAAGATGTGGCTCAGATCATCTCAGGCTTTCTCCTAATGTTTGGGACCCTCCATGGATGGTGGATACTGCCCTCAACAATTTGGGGTCTCGGCTGGCCTGAGAGAAGGGCTCAGGATAGATGCTGGTCTCAGGAGGCTGGTGGCTGTGTTACCCAAGGAAGTAAAGGGAGGTGGAAGTGGGACCAGTCCCAGAGTGTTCCTGGGGGGCCACAGGGAGGAAATGGGTTGGTCAGGATGCAAAGGATCAGGAAGCAGTGGAGGCTCTGGGTGGAGAGATTAGCCCTGGTGTTTGGGGTGCCAAGACAAGAAATGGGCGTATACCCAGGCTAGGAGGAGAGATGAGGCAGGGGTAGCTGGGAGGGTGAAAGAGGCTGGGGGACTCAAGGCACGGTGGGCATGCTGGACTTACCCCTGGAAGGTGCTGGGACCAGGACACTGGAGGCTGTGCAGCCCAGGAAGCAAAGGGATGGGTGGAGGGGACCCGGCCCATTGGGTTCCTGGGATCACAGGGAGTAACTGGGTTGGTCCAGATGCAAAGGATTAGGAAGCAGTGGTGGTGCTGGGTCCAGAGGTTAGCCCGGTGTCTGGGGTGCCAAGACAAGAAAGGGGCCTGTACCCAAGCTTGGAGGAGAGACCGTGGTGGGGGCACTGGGAGGGTGAAGGAGGCTGGGGCAGTCAAGGCGAGGTTGGTGTGCTGGAATTACCCAGGGAAGGTGCTGGAACCAGGAACAAGTACAAATCTTAAGTAAAAGATATCCTTGGTACCCAGCCTGCTATAGTGGCACATAACCTGTAATCAAAAGCCTGAGGCAAAGGTTCACAGTTTCCAGATCAGCCTGAGCTACATATTAAGACCTTGTCACTAACAAACAAGCAATAGATATCCACGGTAACAAACAAAGTAAAATTCAATATTCACTTAACAATATCTACTGAATTCCTACTTAGGGAGGGTCAGATGCTATTATAGACATTGGCTACAATGTTTATCATAATATGGTCAAGTCTTATTCCTAGGTGTTTTAGTTCTAGTTAGGGCAGGTAATTAAACTAGGAAATACTTGCTAGAGATACATCCTGTAATTGAAATAGAATAGTATTTTATGATAGGGACCCAGTGAACACTCCATATGCCTCTCAGCTTTTCCTAAGCTTTTAGTAATTATTTATATTTCCTGTTTTTACTCTCTCTATAGTCTTGTATATACAGTGGGTCTTTGTTGTACAACTTCTTAAATCAGCTTGGGTAAATGAGGTATCAAGGGTCCAAATCAGGTCTTTACAATGTAAATACTTTAAATAAACTGAATTTTCCCAATGATGTTTACTGTCATTTAAAGGAAAACAGTACCAAAACATTGAAGCACTCCTTTTCCAAAAGAAATGTGACTAAATTTATGGACAAGGTATATTACAGATATCATTTCATATGTCTAGAAAAGTAGCAACTCAGGACTTACAACTCAATCTTGTAACTTTAGGAATGGGCTGGTGAATTTGAAATTTCACCATTTCCTGAAATTTTAGATTGTGTGACATATGTGTGATTCTAATGACTACTTAAAATGATCATTTTATATTTTTCTGCCTTATTTAGAGCAATAAGCAACTATTGCTTTTCAAATCTCATGATGCAACTTTATCTTATTAGATATAGGAAAACTTTTTGAAATTTTCTAAAATAGTAGTGTGCAGTAGATAACAGAGAATGAGACCAGGGAAATGACTCAGTTGATAAAGGCACTTACTAGGCATTCCTGAGGACCCCAGGTCAGTCCTAGGATACTGTGTTAGAATCGGGTATATTAGTGGACACCTGAAATCCTAGCATTCCGGTGGGAAATAGGAGGTGGAGAAAGAACTGCTGAGAAGTTCAAGGGCCAGCTAACCTGGCTACATAGTGACAAACAATAACAAACAACAAGGGACACTCAGCCTTAGAAACAAGGTAGAAAAGTGAGGACCCACCTGTGCTCTGACCTCCACATGTGTGTATGGCACATATGTGCTGGCACTCATACACATCTTATACACACAGACATATCAAACACCCTGACATATCCCACCCTTACAGATATATTATATATTCTTTACATCTATATGAAGACATGTGAGTCACAGACATAGGATTTACTGGTAACCACATGTAAAAAGGATAAAGGTAAAATTAATTTCAACAATTTATTTAGCTTAGCATGTCCAGAGTGTTATTTAAAACAGACATGAAAACAATAATAATTAAATATTTTACATTATATTTTAGATGTATAAGTCTGCAAATCACATATTAACCTTGTATTATTTTTAGAGACTTTTAAAAAATTTATATGTATGTGTATGCCTGCATGAGTTAATGTGCACTACATGTGTGCAGGTTCCCATGGAGGTCAGCAGAGGACCTTGAATGAGCTGGACCTGGAGTTAGAGGCAGTTGTGAGCCACCTGATATAGGTTCTGGGAACTAAACCCAGGTCCTCTAGTAAGAGCAGTACCTGCTCTTAACTGTTGAACGGCCTCTCCATTCCCTGCATATTGTATTTAAGACTTCTGTTGAAGACTAGCCATATTTTCAGCATTTAGGAATCACATATGTCTAATGACTGTTATCTTGGACAGCATAGTTGTAAACTACATGTAGAGATAAGGAATATAACATTAATAAAAAAATACTCGTTCAAAACCTAGAATCAGAATTTTGTGACATGACTCACAGACTGTACTTTCAGAACTTGGGGCTCATAAAAAATAATTGTTGAACACTTCTAGACATTTATTATGCGCACTGTTTTAAATTCATTTTAATTATTACTGCATTTAATCTCCTTAACAATAAAGATATTAATTTATCTATTTAACAGAGAAGGACATAAATAGGAGGGATTCATTTTGATCTAAGTCTCTAGTTTCTAAGAGGCAAAAAAAAGGAGACTTGAATCCAATCCAATTTATGCCCCAATTTATGTTCTTGACCATGAAAATGTTCTGGCAATGGGTAAACAAATGATTTATTATTTTGTAGTTGCAAGCAAAGTATAGAACTTGTCAGTCAAAAAAGCAGTAAGACCGCAATGTTTTCATCATCAATAACATTTGTTGAACTCAGTTGAACTCTGAAATTGATGTTTTTCTGTAAACTCTAAGGGTCCCTGTCAACAAATCTACTGCATTTCTGGCAGACTTTATCATGAGTAGAGTACCCTATAAACACTCCTGTCAGAATCTGGGATTATAGAGTAATTCCCTTGAACTGATTTCCTAATATGGCAGATACAGTTTCACCTGCTGCCTTTGTCTTGCTTGAAAATAATCACTATAGAAAAGCAATGAATTAATTATCTAGTTCATCACATTTAGTACAAGTTATGAGAGAAAATTACCTGACTTATTTAAACTTAGGTGCTTACGTGTCTTATCTTCTGTCATGTTGGTACACCCAAGGTCAAAGTGTAGCCGCCACACCAGATGTGACTTGATTGTGCATTCTATCTACTTAAATTAGTTAGGAATTAGTACTATGTTTCACTCCTACGTTTTTCTCCATCTTTTTCTGAAGAGACAAAAGACGGTTCCATGTTTAAATGCCACCTCATTCAAAGAGCCGAGTACTTAGCCTGCCAATTTCCTTTCCGAATTTAGATGAAAGGCTATGGAGTTTGAACAAGCTATGATTATCTAGATTTTTGCTTTTCTTTTTGTGGCTTCAGATGTAGAAATGGATCCCTGACCTACTTAGTGCTGACAGTTGGACCAGGCATGAAATTCCTTACTTTGTCAGTAATGGTTCTAATGGCAATTTTCCATCCCAGGGCATCATGCTCAAGGGAACTACAGACATTTACTGAAGGGACAACTGGTGCTGAAGAGCAGATCAGCTCATGCTCATGTGGTGACTCTACCTGATTAAGGCAAAAGCCTTAACACTGTTATTTAATAAGGAATCTAGGGCTGTTCTCTGTCTTGACCACATCGTTTCAAATGTGGCCACAGAAAACCACAATAAACAGACACCTTTCTCCCTCTCTAGCTTTAACTGGAAAATAAAATAATAATCTCTGTCCTCAATTTTTCTACCGAAGCTGTCTTGATGAAACCTAGGCATTTCTTGTTTTATTTTAAAAATGTGGCTGTACACTGTTTTTCAGTGACTTCCCAGCATACTGCTGTTTCTTGGCTATACAGGCGAAGCCCAGCAATGGCAGATGCACAAGGTGCATTGTGGGACTGTGCTTCTGAAGTACATCTGGCAGTACAGCATCTTGGGATTATTACTTTTCTGTTGCAGCCTCTGCAACTCTGCCAACAAGGCTGTATCTTGTAGGGGAAAGGGGGCATGTATTCAGGAGAAAAATCAGTGTAAGCCCTTTACAGATACCGATAGGAAGACCAAGGCATCAACACCAAATGAAATAGTCACTGCTCTCCTTCAGCGTCAGAGTACGTCACATTGAACCTCTCTTTCCCTTTTTTCATATGGATCTACTAGTATGGGTATTGACTACCCTGACAATTCAACAAGAAAACAAATTCTGAATTTAAGCTATCCTGAAATGTCAGCTACAGACAAAAAGTATAATAGGGCTGTAGTATAAGTATTCTAAAAGTACATTTTCAGTACATTCCTACAGTTTAGCAGTTATAGATTCTATTTGAAAATATAAACTCTTTTCTGTAATTTTATGTGTATGAGTGTTAAGTGCACCTGTGATGTGCAGTGCCTACAAAGGAAAGAAGAGGGAGTTGGATCCCCTGGAACTGTAGTTACAGACAGCTGTTAGCTGCCATGTGGGTGCTGGGATTCAAACCCTGGTCTTCTTCAAGAACAGTCAGTGCTCTTAACTACTGAGTCATCTCTCTAGTCCCTGAAAATAAACTCTTTAATATTGCCAGTAAGGCTATATCTGAAAGACTGTAATTGTGTTTCATAAATATTTAATTGTGATAATTTCTTCAACATTACTGAAATATATTTAAATTGCTAATCAGATAAAATACACAAAAATAGATAGTTATTTATGCTGTGGCTTGAGTGAGAAGTATCCCCCATAGGTTCCAAGTACTGGAGTACTTGATCAGTAGGTGATGCTATTGGGGGAGGGTCATGGAACCTTTAGGAGGTATAGTAGTGCTGGAGGCAGCATGTCGCTGGGGTTCATATCTTTGCCCCATGTTCAGTTTTCCCTATCTGCTTCCTGCACATGCTTGAAGATGTGAGGGCTCAGCTTTCTGCTCTGGCTGCTGCTGCTGCCACTCCCCCCTACCACATTGGGACTCTCATCCCTCTGAAACTGTAAGCCAAATAAATTCTTCCTTCTATAAGTTACCTTGGTTCCTGTGTTCTATCATAACAATAGAAAAGTATCAAATTCAATTTGGTCTTAATATCATGATTAATACAGCTAAAACAGCTTTTATCCTATCACAGCTCTGATCATCACCATATTTACCCACTCATTGCATCCTCTTGGCTCAGGTAATTGTATTTATGTTCCCTGTCTTGTCTCTGTAGCTTCCTGTATGTACTAGCCAAGCCTCTTAAAAAATATTCAGGAACAAAGAGCCAAGAACTCTTGATAATCGTGTAAATCATTATTACCTCACTTCAGTATCTTTCTGTTACCTATACAGAGAGCTAAGATGCTCTAAGTAAAAACAGACAAACAAAAAAATCTACTTTCATTCAAGACAAGGTAAGAGATCTTGTGAACAGACCACATCAACAACATCAATATACTAAATAAATCCGCAGCTGGAGTAAGTCACTCTAGATGTTTCAAAGAGCATCCCAACCATGGGCACAATGCTAGGAGCTCCATGATGGACGCCATTTTGAAAATAATGCTGTCTAAGTGGCATTGTGCTCTTAAGCTCTTCACCCTAGCCAGCATGGCATTTGTCAAGATGTTTTAGGAATTACACTTAGCTAGAATTTTTGGCTGACTGAGAAGTTTTAGTATTTGAATTTCTAGAATAATAAATCAAGTGATTTAAAAATAATACTCTAAAATCACAGCCACATTCATTCTTTCTTATGAATAAATATATGTCCTCTCAACTCATTTAAGGCTTATAAAGTTACATTATTTCATCTGGTCTTAGAAAACATTTCTGTACCTCACAACTTTTGATTGAGTCATAATATACCAACCAGTTAAATCTGAGACTTTTCTCACTTATCAAGGGATTATTTAGGGATATGAGCTTAACAAAATAAATTTCTTTTTAAATAGAATATCTATTGACAACTAGGTTAAAAGTGAATTTCAAATGACCTCTAGAGGTGATAAAATGCTAATTTACGTGTAAGAGTTTAGGATGTTGAGTCACTATCTCTGACATTTTTAAGCCTGCAAGGTTGAAGGGATATTTAAATAACTGAGTAAATTTTTTAGATAGCATCTTAACTTCATATTAAAGGAAGAATTTTGTTTGAGTGAAAGGTGTCCCAGTATTTGAGTGCTAGCAATCTTGAAAATTGAAATATTAAATATTTTAGACAGACCAAGTCATAATTTGCTTCATTAAAAAAAATTATTTATTATTTTTATTTTATGTGTATGCATGTATTGTCTGCATGTAGGTCAGAAGAGGCTGTTAGATCTCCTGGAACTGGAGTTACAGACAGTTGTTAGCTGCCATGTGGGTGCTGGGATTCGAACCCAGGTCTTCTGCAAGAACAACCAGTGTTCTTAACCGCTGAGCCATATGCTACCTGCTTTACAAATTCTTCCTGGTACAGCGGCACCAACATCGAAGGTAAAAGTCCTCAATCACTACTCTAAGCTCCTATGCAACTTTATGGATTTCATAGCACAATAAAATACTTCAGATGTTTATCTTACACTAACCAAGAACTTCTAAAAATCAAGGACTTTCACCACTTCTGATTTCTCAGAGTTTGTATTGCAAATAGAGATTCAGTAGTGATGTCATAATGAATGAGTGTGATTTTTCTGTCCTCTCTGATGGTCTTAATCTCTGAACAAATGTGGTATGTTTTACTCAGTAACTGGTAATTTATCAAATGCTGTCTGAAGTTATTGCCTTCTCTTTTACTGTGGGTAGCCCCATATGGCCAAGAAGTTAGCAATACTTTTAAGTGTTCCACTTGATTTTTTTTTTTTCTTGGTCTGTTTTGGAGACAGGGTCTCCCTGTAGCCCCAGCTGTCCTGGAACTTACTATGTAGACCAGGCTGGCCTCAATTTGACAGAGATCCGCCTGCCTCTGCCTCCCAAGTGCTGGGATTAAAGGCGTGCACTACCATGCCCGGCTTCCACTTGATGTTTAAATCATTGGAAAAATAGTAGTCACAAACTGGCAAACACTGCAGTTTCTCATTTGTTGTTATTATTTCAAATTTTTTGTAACAAAATAAAACAGCATGGCAAATACTGAAATTCTAAAGAATAACCCAGAGAGAGCTCTTGATCTCAACTCACAATTTGTTTTTAAAAGAATTTCAAATTTTATTTCAAACACAGTGAGTCAAAAATCCCAGAGAAAAGGTCAGATAAGTAGATATTTTGAAACTTTACAAATAACACTGGTAACAGGTAGGTAGAAATATTCTTGAACTGCATTTTACCAAGCAGAAATAAACGACATGACACTGAAATTAAAAAAAAAAGTTTTTAATAAGGGTAGTGATAGCAAAAGGAAAGCCTCATTCCTCTTCTCATTCTGCCCATTCCCCACACTTTCACTCCCTTAGTTGGAAATCTGGACGCATATAGAATCTATCATTTGGATCCCTACAGCAGAAGAAAAGGAAAGATGAAGTAAAGCCCTGAGACGACCAGTATTTACAAATAAGGTGATTAATTATGATAACACATCTTACATATGTACATGAAAAATTTAATATGTTTAGTGAGTTCTTTGTATCTTGACAGATATAAAACTGAGGAGCTGTTAATACTGAATATAATTTGAAAGAAATTAAATATTCAGTCCCATACATAGTCCATTTAGTGAGGGAACTTAGTGAAGGAATTTAGAAAAATTCAGACTAAATGATAAAATGATGGGATGCAGAGATATCTTTTATTAAGAAAGTTGAAGAAGGGATGGAGAGATGACTCTGGTTAAGAACACTGATTGCTCTTGCAGAGAACTCGGGTTTGATTCCCAACACCCACATGGTGGCTAAGAACTGTCTTTAACTCCAGCAGACAATACACTGAAACCCATAAAATAAAAATGATAAACATAAGTTTGGAAGGGGCTGGAGAGATGGCTCAGCAGTTAAGAGCGCTGGCTACTCTTGCAGAGGACCTCGGTTCAGTGTCCAGCACCCACAGGGCAGCAAACAATTGTTCATAACTCTAGTTCCAGGATATCCAGTGTTGTCTTCTGGCCTCTAAAGACATTGCATGCATGGATGCATGTATATACATTCAGGCAAAGCACTCATGCACACAAAAAGTAAATAAATAATAAAAAAAATGAAATTAGCCCAAAATGTTGAGTTATAAAATGTAATTCTGTGCATGCTCCAGTATTTCATGAGGAGCAGAGGAAGATCCAATCTGTTTTAGGTTCTCATTCTAACATTCCCGGAAAAACTCCCTCATCTCTTAGAAATATCCTTAAGTGGTCTCATAAGGCAAGCCTGGGGGGCAATGAGCAAGTTGAAATAAAGTCATGATAACCACTTCCAACCATGCAAAACTGTTTATGTAGGAATCATCCATTTTTATCCTATGCAATATATAATTTCACATTCATGCTAGCAGCTTGGGACAAAGAAACAATTTTCAGAGAAAATGTACATAGAAACAACAAAGGCCTACTTGAAACACATATAACTCTTGAATAAAAATCAGATGATGATGTTAATGTTACAATCTCTCATTTCACTATAACATTTATATATATATTATCTCTGGGCCTTATTTTCCAATATTTTTAGCTTAAAGAAAAAGTCTTCTGATATTACAGAAATTATTAATGTGTTACTGTCTGAAAATAGTATTTTTTAAAATATTTACCCCTGAATGTACATTACAGTGCTGTAAAGCAGTCACAAGGTATTCTGGGAGGTTATTTAATTGTTCTGCAAATGGTTGCCATTAAGGAAGTCTGGCCTGAGGCCTAAAAGACAGTTTGAATAAACTTGATTGTGCATCTTAAGGTTGCCAATAGAACAATTAGAGTGCTGACATCCTAAGTAGTTCTGGATTCTTAACCTTTAGTAAGCTAAAGGAGTTTTTGAAATCAGATATTTTTCATTTCATTTATTTTGACTTTAAAATTAAAGTCACCTTGAATTAAGTCAGTAGAGTCTAATAAACATGATGCAGGTAGACAGTGGTAAACACATTTCCCTCTACCATTATATTTTTTCTTTTCATTTTTTGTTTGTGTATGTGGTGTGTGTGTGTGTGTGTGTGTATGCTTGTGGAGGACAGAAGTTGACATCGGATCTTTCTTTATTCTCCGCTTTATTGAAGCAGAGTCTCCAATGAAACTGAATCGTAGCAATTCCAGCTAGTCTAACTCTCCCACTTGCCCTAGGTAAACTCTGTTTCTGCTTCAAAATTGCTGAGATTGTGCATGGAGCACCATACCTACTGTGCTTTTATGTGAGTGCTAGGGATCCTAACTCTGGTTTTCACATCTGAGCAGCAAGACCTTTACACAAGCCATCTCCCCCGCCTCCACTGTGCATTTTTCTTTTCGGTCATACAATTTTTAAGAACTCATTTCATGGGATGTCTGCCTTAATTAGTGGATAGATCATGAACCTATTAAAAACTAGTGCCTATCAAGAAATCAATTGCACTCCTTTTTTTTTTTTCTGATTGTGTATTGCTGTAAATTATTTCATGGAAGCCAAGTTCTACTTTTAAGGTCAGAAGATGGTAAAGTGGAAGGTATTACATTTTTTTACTCTGCTGAAATCTTATCCTTTTTTATTTTTAACAATTAATAAATGTATACATTTGAGGCTGGATAAATGGTTCAGTGGGTAAGAGTACTGGTGGCTCTTGCAGAAGACCTGGATTCAAATTCCAACATCTGCGTGCCCGCTAACAACCATCTGTAACTCCAGTTCCAGGGAATCTGATGCCTTTCTCTGTCCTCCACAGGCACTGCATGACATGGGTGCACATACATACATTCAGGTATACCACTTATACATATAAAATAAAAATAAAATAACATAAACTAAATGCATACATTTTGATTATTGACTATTCTATACCAGTACTGTGGACTATACATGCTTCTCCTGATGAGCTGTCATCCAACTGAGTCAATGAAACATTATGAGGTAACCACATGATAATGATAAGTTTAAGAGCTGAATTAGAGCTTATTGACTCTCATTTTAAGTAAATAGAAGCACCATAAAAGAAATTAGAGTCAGCAGAACGATGAAAACAGGAACAGGTACCTAAGAGAATATTATGCTTTGGGACAAACAGTAATTTTTCTCCACTTATCTATATACCTATCCACAGCTTAGCCTCTTGCATAAATTCCAATTGTAGAAGCTCTTATCGTGAAGGGAGGAGGAAGTGAAAAATACTAAGAAATGCGTGAGCACTGACGAGACAACTTTGTACTGCATTTTTAATCTCCCCAACAACCCAACATCTGAAGTCGTTAGGAGAAACAGCCAGACCTGGAAACAAGGCATGCTTGAAAGCTTTTGGGAGAGTTGGCTGCTGAAAGAGCTCAGGATATGCCTTCCACCTGACCCCTACCCAGACAGGTCACCTTACTGTGCTGGCTGTTTTTTATTTATTTTTTTGTGAATTTCATACAATATATTTTGATCACATTCAGAGAGCCTCCTCCATCTCAACTCCCACCCTGCTACCCTTCCTGACTTCATGTCCTCTATTATTATTAGTTTAAAGGCCTATTGAGTCTAATTTGTGTTCCCCTGGATGCTATTGGATGTACTCATTATTTTAAATTGAATGTACTTCACTGGGAATTTAAGGAATCAGAAGGTATTACAACGCAACTTCTCTCTGAAGTTCCCTTATCAATGTAAAGACCTGCTGAAAGAGAACACATTTGCCTTCTGTCCTCTCCCTGTTATTTCATCAACAGATGAAGACCAGAACACACATCATGGAGCAAGATGGTCCAATATTATATCCACAGGGCAGAAATCCCATCTCTTGCCATTTTCTTTTTGGGGGCCCTTCATCTCCACAAAAAGTCATTAACACTCTTAAGTTTACATATGCCAAAATTTCTTTGTTCTCTGTGAAGAAAGATATACAAGGTCTGAATCTCTTTGTGTTGTTGGTACTCACCTTCTCTAATGCCCACCATAAGCAATAAATGTGTATGTATTTTTCCTGTTATATGGTCTAGTGTCAACTCATTTCACAAACTTAAATATCAAGCCTCAATAAGAAAGAGGGTCTATTCTCTTTTAGCTACATTGTTCAGTCTAGTTGTCTCACTGTAAAGAAAGTGATTGCAATTTCTACGTTAACTTTTAAATATCTAAAGAAACAATGGGAGAGATATGTTGGAAAACACTTGAAAAAACAAAAGGTATGAACTTGTTATTAATATCTAGGGGTAATTTGGTTATATATTTGAAAAAGCCTTATATCATTTTGCCTATGGGTTTCTATACAGTTGCATGCCATCTTCAGAAAGCTTATTCTGTATTAAGCAAAGCCAATAATTAGTACAATGTGAAGTTGTTATCTAACCTAGTGCTTTTTGCAGTAAACCTTGCCTCAAAATATCTCATTATAAATATGTACAAGTTTTATAACTTTATCAATTAATACATTTAAACAGTTATAAAATTTAATAATATTAAAGTAGAAGGTAGACAGCACAGCTTTGAGGTATCAATGAATTTTCATTCAAAATAATGCATCCATATTAATAAGGGTTTGATTGCTTCTAGGACAATTGCATGTAAACTTGCCCAATTAGTGAGATTTACTTTAAGTAGAGGCTATAATTGATCTTCTCATTAGTGTGTGACTAGGAAGGATTTGAGAGTAACTAAGAAGCTGGGTAAATTAAGGTTAATGCTTGCAACTTTTTCAAATGAGTAAAATGTATTTTCTTAAGCTCTTCAAGGAACTTTAGTTAACTTAATAAAAATTCACATGCAATAATGATCTGTTAGAGGGTGAGAGAGGATGTTGTGGATTAAGAATAGAAAAATCAGTCTTGTGACAGGATTTCTAAACTTGGCTCAGCATCTGTTATCTTAAAGGTGGCATGTCCTAACGGCAGATCACAAAATGGGGGTCCAAATGAAGGGATGGGGGTATTTCAAACAGAAGCAAGGGATACTCTTCAGTTACATTAATCTTGGCTTAATGGAAGTCTTGGCTTAGGAAGGTGTCATTTCTAATGCTCTAAATGGATGATGCTGGCAGAACAAAAAGTAAGCTGCTATAAGTTCATAGGCCGTATTTGCAGTATTTAATTTATGGATGCTGAGAGATGAGTGATGAAAATAACCATTATTTAAATAATATTTAGAATTGCGAATTGATTCTAAATCTACTATAGCACATATATTCTGTGTGTGTCTGCACACATGCAAGCCCAAACACATACACACACACACACACACACACACACACACACACACACACACACAGGCGCAGCAGACTCATCATATCTGTAAGATAATCCTTGAATTTTAAGTGAGTATTAGTTTAGTTTTCTGCTCCTTTTGAAGATGGATCTACACTTAGCCAAACTGACTCTCCTAGTTACCATGAATAATATTCCAAAGCTATGAGAACTCTGGAAAGAAACTCAATTTGCATGACTGAAAGTAAAGTTGTATTTTGTGATAGTTTATTATCAGTTTGGTGTGTCATAAGCATTTTAAAACTCCTAATAATTGGAATAGAAAAGTGTCAGACTCTATTATGGTTTATCATTTGTAGTTTTACTACTTATAGAGTACATTATACCTGCTTTAGTTATTTTCCACTGATTTTTCTTTCTTTCCTTCTCTTTTTCTGTCTGTTTTGAGAATTATAATGTAGAAGAGTCTGTGGTATTAGTCTAAGCCTTTGTGTCCACCAGCAGGGGTAAAAGGTAATAAACAGCCCACTTTGGTCAGATATTGCTTCAGTGACTTTTCATTACTAAAATTGTACTGAAACTGGGACTGTTGTGGAGATTCTTGTCTACAAACAAATGAAATTACACTGAGACTTGCTAACCTACCAGACTGTCTGGATCTGGTCAATCTAAACCACAAACTACATTGGTTTTCAGAAATAAATCTTTCCTTAAAATATATTCTATTAACTCCTTCAAGGTTTATATCAGATACTAATTAACAATATGTTTCCATATAGGTTAAAGTTTAAGTGGGAAATGGAGGGAAAGAGAATAGCAAAATACAAATGAATATTTTAAAATTAGGTGGAACTTGGGTCTTAGGTTATGCACACTGAACTACAGCCTTCTTTACTGAGTAGCTGCCAGGCTCGGGAACCAGATAAAAACTTTTGTCAATGACATTTGCTTTTATTTCAAGCTCTATATCTAAAGAGAAGGAAAATTAAATGTGAGGAACGATAAATTCAAAGCAAACATGTCAGTAGAAAGAACATGATCTCCTTTCTACAGGACGTTTTTCTAAAACTTCAGAATCATTAAACACACAGTTTCTTAGATGTGAGGTAAAATGAATTGATGTTGACATATCACCTGCATGGTGCGTGACAAGGCAAATCCCAGGGAAGGAGTTATGACATAGAGCTCCCTGAGCACTCCCTATTCATTTTTTGAAAAGTCAAAACACTGACTAAATTTTTGACAGTTTTTTTTAGGAAATTACTATGTCATTGAACCGAGAAAATACACCTTTCCTGAAGATTACATTTTGTTGAGACAAGGTAAAAAGAAATTTTATCAATTCAAAACAAGGTGAGGGAGATGACTCGGTGGATAAAACACTTGGCCTGCAAGGTTAGGATCCAAGTTTGAGTTCTCAGAGCCCATGTCAAAGCTGAATAGGCAGAGAGGCCTATGATCCCAGTACCTGGGAGACAGAGACAGTGTATCCCCTGGACAAACTGGCTAGCTAAGGTAGCCATTATTGGTGAGCTCTGGGTTGAACGACAGACCCTGCTTCAACAGTAAAGTGAAAAGCAACTAAAGAAAAGACTCACCATCAACTTTAGGACTACACATGCATGCACACACATATGTTCACATACACTCATGCACATGTATGCCTACACACATTTGAACATATATGTACACAAGCATGCATACCACATACACATAAGAGTGCTATCCTTTTACAAGTATTTTTTCCATTTTTAATTACATTTTTGTAATTTCGTACAGTACATCTTAATCATATTTAGGCCCCCTCCCATGTCTGCATCCCCCTTTAACCCCTTGCCTGATCCATGCATTCTGTCATATATGTTAGTGCCTATCAATTTAAATTTGTGTCCCCAGGTGTCCTTAAGTGTCAGTTCATCCATTGGAGCCTGGCCAACCTATATAGCTTCACTCCCTAAAGAAGATCAATTCTCCCTCATCCAACAGTGACCTACTGTCAGTAGTTCCTCAGCTAAAGTTGAGGATTCTTATCCATTTCCCCAATTCTATACTGGGTTTTTGTCTTGTTTGAGATTGCATGGGTCTTGTGCATGCTGTCACTGTTACTCTAAGTTCATATGAGCAAGTTCCCAGGTGCCCAGAAGACTCTGCTTCCTTGTGGCTATCCACCACCCCCTCACTCTTAAAATTGTTCTGCCCCCTCTTCTGCAATGGTTCCTGAGGCCTGGGTGGCAGAGTTTTAATATAGGTGTCCTAGTCAGGGCATGCACTCTGCAGTCTCTTATTCTATACATTTTAACAAGTTGTGACCTTCTGTGTTTATTGCCCCCTGTTGCATGAGAAGGCCTCACTGGCTGGAGTTTAGAGACGAACTAGTATTCTCTGTACCTCCTGTTCCACTATGTTCCATGAGCTTTAGGTATAGAGTTTCTCACTGTAGATGTGTCACTTAAGGCTGGGCACAGACACTTATTCTCTTCATTTGACCAGGAGCGGAGCTCTGTAATAGTCTCCATCTAGTGCAAAAAGAAGCTTTTTAATGATTAGTGAGAAGTGTCAGGCTAGTCCAGAGGTCTCCCCTTTTATAAGTACCAACCACCAATCCCAATCCTCAAAGTTGTGTGTGAGGTGCCATATCCCTTGAAGGGTGACTGCGCTAAGTGCAAGATCTAGTCTACAAACCTTAAAGCAACCAGTACAAGACCACTAACACTGATATTAAACTTCACGGAAACATTTAAAGGAAAAAAATACAGGAGAATATCTGGCAGGATCATAGGCTAAAATATTGTGTAAAAGTTGGGAAAGCCTCTCCAATAACAAAAAACAATGTAGATCAAGTTTAAATTTATTTTACCCCTGGAGTGAAAGTTTGGCTCCTCACTCCGCACCCTAAATACTACTTAATTACTAACATTTGATCTATAAATATTGCTTTCCCTAAGAAGTTTGTTATTATTTTCAAGATTTATTAGTGGTCCATTTTCCTTTCTTTTACAGCCTTCACGAACCTCTCTGCTCCTCCAGGGAAATGTGATGTTGTTTTATAGTTACTTCACTGATTAGACTGTGAGTTTCAGGGTGTCTGGAGTTCCTCTTTGCTTATCTTTGCATTCTCAAAGCTGGCTATTCAATGACTGATCAATACTCACCCTGAAGGGAACTCAGAAAAGCCCTGATGTAAAACTACTTTTATCTCATTGCAAATCTCTTCCTTTAAGACTTCGGTCCTTTGAGGAAGTGCTCTGTCCTTTATTAATATGTATTTCTGGCTACTTAACACATTTCAGAATTTGTCAGCCATTTACATGCCATGGTTAACTAGTTTGTCAGAGCTTTTATTTGCTCTAATTTGCTTAGAACAGGTCTTAATGGGGGGGATATATATAGAAAATGTAGGATAGTCTAGAAAAAAGAATGGAAGGTACAAAGAAAATAGAGAAGGGAGAATGAATGCACAAAACTGGATACTATAGAGATTGCCTACAAGTAGAATTGGACAAAAAAGTTGAAAATTTCAGGCAAATTAATGTATTGACAGCTGGAGCAACTAATAATTTGGAGACAATATTATATAAATATTTGTTCAGCATTTATTAAGATTGAACAACAAGATTATCTATTAACTGAAGTCGTGAAGAAATATATTCATTTCTCATCTGCTTACGGTGGTAGAAATAGAAGTACTGCTCTTGTTTAAGAATTCTGCAATATATTTCCTGTGTGCTTGCATTTTGATGTTTTGAAAGTTGACACCTACGTGCTCAGTTTTCTTAATCAATTAACTTCTTTGTAGGTACAATAAAATATTTAGACTATAGATAGTTTTACAAATCACTTTTTTCCAGTAAGCAGATCTCTGTCATACAATATATTTGATTATAGAATTCAACTAGCTATAATTCTATGTACTAGTCACCGAGCTGTGGTCATGGTCATATTAGACATGTTACACGAAGTCCTGGCTATACAGGGATCTGGTTCAGATCTGGAGGCTTGAATTCAGTTTGGAGCTTCAGGTTTTGTTTTGTTTTGTTTTGTTTTTCTCATTTATTTGGCACTGAGTAATTACCCTTAAACTCCTTTATGCTACACAAACAATTTTAGATTAGTGGAATTATTTTGAAAATTATGCAGTGAAGCCCCTTGTATCCCTTCCCAAACATGTTCTTTTATTAACAACATGAACTTAATATGGTACGTTTGCCTTTATTCTTTCTCTCTCTCCCTCTCTCTCTCTCTCTCTCTCTCTCTCTCTCTCTCTCTCTCTCTCTTTCTTTTTTCCCAGAGCCAGCCTTGGTAAGTTCTCCCTGCTTTCATCTCTCTCTCTCTCTCTCTCTCTCTCTCTCTCTCTCTCTCTCTCTTTCTTTTTTGGCTTAGGAAGCATATAATTTATGGAAAGTGTTCTAAAAGACATGGTGCAATTGAGCCACAGCCTATGATGTTCAGAATGAAGTAGCAAATCAAGTATTACAGAGTATAAATACATTGAAGTTTGTATGAGGGACAAACTAAGGCACTGTAGCTCTCTTGTGGATTTGGCATGACCGTGGTTGATTGTCTAAGCCTTTAAGGATGCTTAAAATGGATAGGATTCTTAATGGAAAAACTGTTAAGATTCATAGAGGTGGATTCTGACTGACTTCTTCCATGTTTGTAAGTCAGGCTTCTCTTGTTGAAAGTTAAGTGGCTCACTGGTTCAGTGGGGTGGGCTGGGCTTTTTCAAGGTCTTTGCTTTATAAACCAAAATGTTGCCTGGCATCCAACAACAGCAGTAGCTTCCAGCCCCCTGATCTTCCTTGCTTCAGTCGGTGGGATTTCCCTTCCGCTGTTCGCTCCTTGTCACTTCCGAATCTCCCAACTCCCAGGTTTATTTCAGCAGTTTAGATTCTCTAAAAGGTTAGAGGGAACTTTGCTCCGATGGTGTGAGAGTGACTGTTGCTGAAATCTATTCTTCATTTTAATTTTCTTAGGGTTTTGTTTTTGTTTTTTGCTTTTTCTTTTCTTTTTCCTTTTGAGACATGGCCTCCCTGTAGCCCCAACTGGCCTGGAATTCACTGTGCTATATATACCAGGCTGATCTAGATCTCACAGAGACCCACTTGCCTCTGCTTCCTGAGTGCTGGGATTATGCCACTACTCCCAGCTTCACTTTCTTTGTTTTTACCTGAATTCTCCTCAGTTTCAGAATCGTACTCAAGATCTAGTATCGTGGTTACTATTCATGCTTACTTAAACTCCCCAGGCTGTGAAAGTTTCATGAACTTACCTTATTTATGACGACAAGAGTTTTGATAGGGGACATGTTAGACATTTTACAGTTTTCCCCATTTTCAGCTTATCTGATGTCTATCTCATAATCAGAAGAGTATCATGTGGTTTTGTGACAAGATAATAGAAAGTGTCATTCCCACACCTGATAATGGACTTTTTTATATAGAACACATGGAAAAGTCAATGTTCAGCAGTAAAAAAAAATAGCTAATTTCAAAATCAACCAAAAACAATGAAAAAAGAAAGAAAAGAAAAAGACATTATCACTTAAGAAAATGTTTTGGTGATAATCATATAAAAAGATCTTCAACACCACTACCCATTAGGGAAATGCAAATGAAGACCATAATGCGATATTACTATATATTACCAGAATAGCATTTTTAAAATATTTATTTATATTTTATATGTATGAATGTTCTGTCTGTATGCATGTAAGTGCACTCATGTTGTGAAATGTCCGCAGAGATCAGAGGAATGTGTTGGATCCCATGGAACTAGAGTTATGGACAGTTATTTACCATTATGTGAGTGCTGGGAATCAAATCTGCGTTCTCTGTAAGAGCAGACAGAGCAACTGGGACTCTCAACCACTGAACCATCTCTTTAGTGCCAGAGGTTTATTTATTTTCTTGCTTTATATGTGTGTGTGTGTCTGTGTGTGTCTGTGTATGTCTGTGTGTGTGTGTGTGTGTGTGTGTGTGTGTGTGTGTGTGCGTGTATGTATGCCATGGGTGGGCAGCCATCTGTGAAGTCCAGAAAAGCATGTTGGATCTCCTGGAACTGGAGTTACAGGCACTTATAAGCTGCCTGGCACGGGGGCTAGGAACTGAACTCGGGTCCTTTGGAAGAGCAGCAAGTGCACCTAACTGCTGAGCCAACTCTTTGGCACAGAGTAACATTAAAAAATATTTTATTTACTATTTTCATTTTATATGTATGAGTGTATTGCCTACAGGTCAGAAGAGGGCATTGAGTCCCCTAGAGCTGGAGTTATGAATGGTTGTTAGCTGGCATGTGGGTGCTGGGAACTGAACCCAGGTCCTCTGCAAGAGTAGTCAGTGCTCTTAACTACTGGACCATCACTCCAGCTTCAAAAATAAAACTTTAAAATGACATGACAGCACTAATGTATGTTGAGGATGCAAAGAAAAATTTCATCGCTAGTAGATATGTATGTGTAAAATAATACAACCACTCTGGTAAATAAGTTTGGCAATAAGTACAGTAATAAAAATACATTTGCCCTAAGGCTCATCACTTACATTCTTGCATCCATGTTTCATAAGATTGAAAACTTATGTCTGTATAAAAATCATACAGGAATATTCATAATAATTTATTTGTAACTGTCCCAAGCAAGAAATAGCCAAAATTCAAGACAAAGGTGACTAGATATGCTGTAGTAACTTGAGACTTTATAAAGATAGTCTGAGATCAAAAGAAATATATTGTTGATATGTGTAGGGTTTAAATGAACCTCAAAGATTTTATTTTGAGTGAAAGCTGCACAGATCACATATGTTTTTAAGCCACAATAACCTTTTTTATATATCAGAGATAAAGAACAGATTGATGGTTGTCAGAACCTAAGGATGAAAGGGCAAAGGAGGAAATCCAACATGGACTTTGTGGGAATAGACTCATTTTGCATACTAATGGCTACAGGGATATACACATGAAATAAAACACATCCCGTTCTAAAGTCAGATTCACAATTTGATGTCTAAGTACAGTTACATATATGGATCTAACAGGGAAACCTGTAGCATAATGATGCTCTCTGTTTCATCTTGGTACCTTCTTGTGCTGGGCATGGTGGTGCACGCCTTTGATCCCAGCATTTGGGAGGCAGAGGCAGGCAGATCTCTGTGAGTCCCAGGGCACCCTGGTCTACATAGTGAGTTCCAGGACAGCTGGGGCTACAGAGAGACCCTGTCTCAAAAAGACCAAAAAAAAAAAAAAAAAAAAAAATTAAACT
Organism: Nannospalax galili; assembly: GCF_000622305.1. Lineage (NCBI taxonomy): Eukaryota > Metazoa > Chordata > Mammalia > Rodentia > Spalacidae > Nannospalax > Nannospalax galili. The sequence continues at coordinate 1,799,380 of NW_008338118.1, read as the reverse complement.
CAAATTGAATTTAGAAGTATACCTATTACTTTCCTGCTGGATGGCTTCTTTCCAGTTTTTCTGGATCTTTGCCTCTGAATTTCCTGCCTTTGATTGTTCATGTGAGTTACAGATTTCCATTTTCATTTCTGTTTAAAAAATCAACTGAAAAAATTAACAGTATGGTAAAACAACCTATGGAATGGGAGAAAATATTTATAAACCATGAATCTGATGATACATTAATTTCCAAAATATAAAATAAGTCATAAAACTTAATACCAAGGAAACAGTTTAATAAAAAAAAAACTGTTCAAAAGATGTGAACAAGATTTTCTCAAAAGGAAATAGCATACAAATGACCAACAATCTATATGAAAAATAGCTAAAGAAAACTCATAATCACAGAATGGCAAATCAAACCTACAATCTTATATCAAACCATACCTATTAGGATTTAATTTATCAAAAAGCAAAAAATAGCATATTTGGAAAAGGATATAAAGAGAAAACTTGTTGATAGTGGATAAGAATATAAGTTAGGGGCTGATGAGATGATTCAGTGGTTAAGAGAACATGGCTGCTCTTGAAGAAGACCTGGTTTTGGGTCCTAGAACCTACATGGTGGCTAACAACCATCTGTAACTCTACTTCCAGGGGAACAGATGCCCTCTTCTGACCTCAATGGGCATTGCATGACACAGGTGCACTTACATGCATGCTGGTAATATACTTGTACACATAAAATAAAAATAATAAAATATGAAAAAGAATATGAATTGCTATGGCTCTATGGGAAAAGCTGCTCAAAAACCTAAAAAGAAGTACTGTCATAAAACACAGTAGTTTAGATTCAAAGGAAATAAAATCTGTATGTGAAAGAGATGTCTGAGTCTCCAACCAATGTGACATTTATTATAATGACTAAGGTATGGAAGCAGCTTAAATGTCCATTAAGAGATGAATGAATGAAAACAACATATTTACATATCAGCATACTATCTACTCTTTAAACCTGAAACAAAATCCTGACATTCTTTGATTTCCAACAATACAGAGGATCAGAAGAATGTTGTACTCTCACATATGTAGGACACAAAAAGACACATACTATATGAACCATGCACCTGATAATCTGCAGTAGCATCTAAGAAGAATGCACTCTTAAAATCAGAGAGTAAAGCTTTGGGGTTGGGGTGGGAGATGGAGAGTTAAGAGGTGGTGGTCTAAGGATGAAGAATTTCCTTCAGTTATATAGATAGAATTTATTCAGAAGATATTTGCTCAATATGGTAAATGTAGCAATGGCAGAATAACACACTCAAAGAAACTAAGAAATTAGATAGATCGTAGATGCTCTTGGTGCCAAAGTGGTAAGTGAATGATGTAACGGATATATCAACTAATACTGAAGTCATCATTTTGAAATGTGTATATGAAAAAAAATCACAGTTACTGGAAATAAATTTTTGTTAGTTAAGCTTTAATAAAGCTGGGGGAAAGACCTAAGTAATAACGATTATTATTTTAACACATATTATTGCAAATATAAGAAAAATTATACATGTTTAACTATACAAATAAAAACATAAGTACATGATGGTGCCTGTACCTGGCACGGCTATCAGCACCAAGAACCCGTGGCTAGACAAGTTACAGGCCACAGGGGTGAACTTACTACTATTGTATTAAAATGGCTCCTAATGACTTATTGTTATACCCATGGATTAGTGTATCTCAACTCTCACGAGAGAAGAGCCTTTCAGCAGATGGTGGTTAATACAGAAAGCCACAATTGATCAACCTTCAGAGAGCAAGAGGCTATGGAGTTCTCACCCCTAAATGGTACACCTATATCGCACCTTTTCCTCCCAAGGCTCAGAGATCATGTAGAGGAAGAGGTGGAAAGAGTGTAAGAGCCAGAAGTGACATTAAACTGTGTTTTGAAGACATGACAGGGAATTTGCACATATGAACCCACAGAGCATGTGGCAGCAGGCACAAGACCTGTGCAAACCCAAGCCAAACAAAACCCCAGCATAGAGGATAAGTGAAAGGAATCCCAGCCCTAGCTGAGGATCTGTTGGCAACTGATAGCTGCTGGGAGATGGAGAGTCAGTTTTCTTTAAGGATATGATGCCTTATAGACTCCAAGGAATGGACTCACAACAAGAACATTCAGGGACCATAAACGAGATTCAAAAGGCCTTTAAAAAGGAAAATATTAACAGAGCACATGAAGTCCAGAGAAGGGTAGTAAGGTAGGGGTAGGGAATCTGAATTTGATAAAATGAAATTCTCACAAAATCAATAAAAATACTAAAAACATAATTTCATTTTGCCATATCTGTATACTTAATCAGGTAAATATTATTAATGCAAACTTTGTGCTGACTTTGGCTAACTAAAAAGTTGTTTACCCTATAAACTACAAGGAAACTAACAGAGCTGTCTCTCAGCATTAACAATAACAACAACAAAAGCTCGAACAGATGCCAGATCTTGAGAAGACATACTATAAATAATATTTAATGTGATTTAAGTTTGAAAGTATGTTTACTTAGGGGAATTGTTACAGACCGTCTCTCAGTAGGGACACCACTTCAACTTGAAAGAGATCCTGTATCTCTCTGATGTGAGAGTTATTGTATCACATACAATGGGAGGTTACAAAGGAATTGTTTCCATTTCAGTTTTAACTAAGGTTCCAGAAAACCAACTGTAACATAAAAACTTGCTTGATTAGCATTTGCACATTTTGAAGATAAGTGGCGGACATCTTACACAGTCTGCATGAAAGATAAAGGCTTTTTATGATACCACAAACCAAACATCTCAGTTTAAAAGAGTTAATGCTAAAAAATCTGAATGAAGCCATTGATTTGGGGCAAAAAAGATGTGTTGAGGTTTCAGGACCTCTTGGCTCACCAATGTGGGGACGCGTTTCAAGAGCCCATTAGGATGGAACTTAAACTATATGTCCTTACCTCTGATTCACCCATTACTAAGTCTACCCAGAAATACAGGTTTGTTCTGAATGAGAACTGGTACACTCTGGGTGGAAGTTCTTGATTCCTATATACTGTTAATTCCAAAGATGTGTTAATATTTCCAAGGACTTAACTGGCCTCACAAAATAACATGGAAGCATGCTAAACCTTATCTTAGGCTACTCCTTGGGAGTAGGATGTAGCATTGTATACACGACTAGTGTTGAATTTCCAGGTACTGACAAAAGAAATGTTCCTAGGAAACCAGCAAGAGCAGGTGCTCTCTAAATCAGCCCCTCCAGAAGGCCCCAGTGTAAGTTACATGGTTCTGGTTTAAAAAGGCCCCCAGTCTTTTCCATTTACTACTTCACCTCTGGAAGAATAAGTGGAAGATTTTTATGTGGAGTGTAAGATAGGACTCCTATATGGAACCCCACCCACCCATGGCTCAGGGATCATTGCGGAAAGGGAGGTGGAAAGATTGTAAGAGCCAGGGCTGGTTCATAAACATAAGGAGATAGTGGCTTCCAGGCCACTGGAGGCTTGCTAATGTGAGCCTGCAGCAGCAGCATCGGTGGTGTCAAATGCGGGACCCATCTCAATTAATCAAGGGCCCAAAGGGAAGGTGAGAAATAGGTGGTAGGCCAGCATTAGATAGAGAACTATTTAAGACTGATCGCTGCTGGGTGAGAGAGAGTATGACTTACATACGATCACTGGATGGGCTGACTAGACTCTAGTGGACACATTTACACTGAAGCACATTTGGGTACAAACACCTGAATGAATAGAACTCAGAATGTATGGCAGAGTGTATAGGGGGATGGGGGAGGAATGGGTGGAGGACGGGGTCTGTATTTGAATGGGAAATGTATGAAATTTTAAAAGCTCAATAAAAATAAAAAGGCATCTTTAGACAGTCTATTATAGTACCCACTAACTATGAATCATATTGTCATATATATAAATTTGTGAAGAACTGTAAATCTCATATTGTCTGTATTTGTACTTGATCCCTCTTCAATACATATAATAGTTTCATCTTAATTTTCTTAGGATGTAAAAGAAGTTCTCCGTTCTCAAGCACTTTCACCATAGTACTCATTTCTCAAAGTTTTGGAGAATCTTTGGATAACTCCTCTTCTTCCAAAATAAAAACAAGTGACCTAAAAATTATTTATTATTTTATTTTATGTGTATGAGTATATGGCCTGCATGTGTGTAAGCACACCCATGTCAAGCAATGTCCCTGGAGATCAGAAGAGTGCATTGGATCCCCTCAAACTTGAGTTATGGACAGTTGTCAGCTGCTATGTGGGTGCTGGAATTGAATCCAGGTCATCTGCAAGAGCAGCCAGTGCTCTTAACTGCTGAGCCATCTCTCCAGCCCCAAGGAAGATTTCTTTAAATGGAGAAGAAAAAATCAGGGACAGGAAACAAAGAAGTTGCTGTAAGGCAATGGTGAATATGTAAGTTCTTCCTAGTGATAAGGCTATTCTTTTACATGATAATATGATGATCAAAATCAGATTCTTACTTTAGAAAATATTACTTTCTAATCTACAAGACTTCAAAAATTTCAGCAGTTGTCTTACAGCAAAGGGATAGAAATATAAACAAACATATATAGTGTGTAAAATAAAAAGAACAATGTATGTACTATGTATGCATTTTCATGACTCAGTATCAAGTAGTAGGAAGAAATTAAAAAAAAGATTGTTGTACACATAGACAGTGGGAAGAATAGGAATGATTTTTGAGGAACAAATTTTAGGTAATTTCTATTCAAGAAAAAGTACTTTTGTGTAGATATGTTTGGAGAGAAAAAGAAGAAGGGAGAGATGAAAAGAGAAAGGGAAAATATTGGTATTATAGTCCACTTTACATATGATACAGTATATATGATACTGTATATTATGCATCCTGTTGTACATTAATTATATTTGTGTAGTATACATAATAAATACTTTATGTATATTCCCCTCAAAATGACTAAAACAGTGTCAGCAAAGCAGGTTAGCTACTACCACTAATTAGAATAAGCTGAATGATATTATTGCTAGATTGAAAAAAAATCCTCTCAAAACAGTGTTTTTTTAAATATGAAGTCTGCCGTGAGTAGTGATTTCACAAAGGACAAATGAACAAAACCTTTACTCTGCAATGTGTCCTCCTGTTGGGATTGATAGCCTGGGCTTAAAGTATAGGAAAATGCCTTACCCGCAAGTAACAAAATCCACAGCACAGACCATATTCAACAACAAAAGCTATTTATTGGCTCAAATAAATAAAGAGGACTAGGTTTCCATTTGGGGGAGGCTGGGTCTAACAGACTAACAGTCTCCTTTACTTTGAATAGCATCAGCTATTTTTTCCCAGAATATTTTAGGATACTCCCAGGTAACACCAGTTCAGCCTAATAATTTTGCCTTTTCTCCACTAGGAGGAGAAAACAGTCAGACAATTGTCTGCTCAGGCAACACTGATTACATTTCCACATTGGATCAAGTAATATAGCAAGATGATTGCTCATAATTTTTACCTTGAGCTTCTTATCAATCTAGCCCTTGAGAAGCATTCAGGCCTATTTAAACCCTGGGTCACCATTCAGTAGGTTAATGACCTGATGTTACAAAACACCACAATGACACAAAATATCTAATAATGATTTCATATGCTTTATTTTACTATGACTGTTTGAAAAGGAGGGGTAGGGATAATGAATTGATGAAGCTTTATACTGAGTTCAATACTTTCATTTTACAATTTAGTAAAGAATCTTGACGAGATATTCAGACTTGGACCACTTGTACGCTCTTAGTCTCTGGACTGAAAATTAAAACATCATTTCCCTATCAATATATTTTCATTGACGTTCATGAATAAAAAGAAAAAGATGGAAAAATCATGCCAAATATATTCCACAGGATTTTTTATTTCCAAGATTCAAAGAAACCCTGATTCAAGATGATCTGTGGCAAAACAGAACTTGATACCTTATATAATATGTTTTAAATTAGAATCAAGCATGATCCTTTCTTTCCATTACGGCAGCAAAGTATAAATGACATCACTGGTTTAATAATGAGAATTTCCAAGTTTATTTGTACTATGACTCACTCAGTTTCAACGTTTCTATTTTCTCTCTAGGACATGCTTTTGACTTTGAAGGTGGGAAATTTTTGCAGAAATGAAAACATTTAATTTGGCACTTTTTGCTTTTAGTTTTTCCTGCTAAATGAGTGTTCTTGTATCTTTAGAAACAAAATAAACCAAACAAGAAAGAACTAAGAAATTTTCTAAATACAATTCATGTATGTCAAGGAAAGAAAGGAAATAGACAATCACATTAGAGTAGTCTCATAAAACATGTTAATTGTTAGCTTTTATGAGAATCGTTAATCAAAGCAGTAATGCTAAGAGAATAAACTGCATGAAGAGAAAGATGCTTTTTCTTACCTTAAAAATTAATGTGTACAAAATACAAACATAAGCATAACAATCATATCATATTCATTTCCTTTGCATATTTTGAACTAATGTCTCCAAGGAAGAGACAATGAAGCAAAATTAGAAATAAGAACATCTTTCATGAATTGCAAAATTTCAAATTAGCATCAAGTATGTTACTCAGAATACCAATCGTCATGACTACCTTAATGAAATCATCTTTGTTATTGAGGTATATTACTTACTGTTTTCTTGATGTTCTGAAAATATAAATAGCTGTGTAAATAAAGGATTATGATGTGTTTGCTAATCAAATATCATATGAAGGATACAGATAATAATTTGATCCTGAGTTAATGAGTTTAATCTTCATGGGGCTCAACCTATTGAGAGAGAGAAAAGGTTTAGGAGAAAAGCAACTCCAATTTCTGAAAGACAATAGGAAGGAATATAGTCATCAAGGCTAATGATCCCAAGGACAATAAGACCAGTTTACAGTCCACCAGTATCATGGGGAGTATGGCTTCTGGTGGAATAAAGTTAATTAGCCAAAGCCCATGGAAGGAAGGAGTCAGGAGGAAGCAGGCATTTCTCTGACAATATTATCTTTAAAAAAAAGTTTATTAATTTATTTTATTTAATGTATATGAGTTCATTACCTATCTTGATGCAAGTACATCTATGTTGTATAATGTCCATGGAGGTCAGAAGAAGGCATCAGATTCCCTGGAACTGGAGTTTTGGACAGTTTTTAGTCACCATGTGGGTGCTAGGAACTGAACCTGGGTCCTCTGCAAGAGCAGTCAGTGCTTTTAACCACTTAGCCCTCTCTCCAGCCCCTGATAACCCTTACTTAATTAACATTTCCTGTAGAAGTTGCACAAATGAGAAACACTAGGAATACTGTTTAGACAAATAATGAACTTCTGCTTTGATGATAGCATGTGTAGTATCTACGCACTGCCGTTGGATGTCAGAAGCTTTTCATCTTAGAGTGATCTGAAATAACATAGTGGTAAACAACTGTAGGAACTTCTCTCTCTTCTCCCTATCTGTGCATAGAACAGAAAAAAAAATTGTGTATTTGGATAGCATTCTAACATTACAATTCAGCAAAGTGAGAATCATCCAAGAAGCACTCATTACTTATTATTTCTCTCTCTCTCTCTCTCTCTCTCTCTCTCTCTCACTCACCACACACACACACACACACACACACACACACACACACACACAGAGTGAATATATACCCAATGGCCTAAGGTATACATATTATACATATTGGATATAAATGTCCTTTACGTTTTTTCTTCACCTTTATTAAGAAGGATTCCTAGAAAGATCAGGAGCTGTAACTGAATTATTTAATTAGTATATAGGCATGCCTTTGAATGTGAAGGACAAAAGACAATTTGTGGGAACATGTTTTCATCTTCCAACATATTGGTTCCAGGTATTGAACTCAGGTCATCAGTCTTTGTAACAAACTCTTTTACTTACTGAGCATCTCACAGACTCTGGGATTATCACTTGTGTGTTTTGAAATGTGCATGTACTAATTAGTATGAAAAATTCAGTATTTAAAAATTAAATGGAACCTGTACACCTAAGGCTCATGGAACATAGTGGAACTAGGGTTAGAGAAAACACTAATGCATCTCTCAATTCTCATCAATAAAGCTCCCTTATGTAACAGAGGGCAATGAACACAAAGGGCTGCAAATGGCCAAAATATAGAGAATATGAATCTTTAGAGTGTGGGTTCTTGGGCAGGACGTCTACATTAAACTTCATCCACTCAGGGCTCAGGGACCACCGTTGAAGAAGAGGCAGAAAGATTGTAAGAGCCAGGGGGAGGAGGTATATGACCATATGGAAATAGTCTTATGGGCTCCTGAGACCTTGCTCATATGAACCTACAGCAATGGTGTCAGCATGCATAAGACCCATGCCAACTCACACATACAAAACCCAGCATAGAATGGTGGAAATGGAGCACTGGCATCAATCTTAGCAAAAGAACTATTGGGCAGCTGATTACTGCTGGGTGAGGAAGTGCTGATCTTCTTTAAGGGAGTGACTCTAGATTGGCTAACTAGACCTCAGTGGATGAACTTGCACTGAGAGATGTCTGGGGACAGTAACCTGACTACATAGACTTTAACATAAATGACAGAATAGATGACATCCACTGTGGGGGGCAGGGGGAGGAGCTAAGGGATGATGCCAGTGGGGAAGGTGGAAGGGAGTATAAAGATGATTAAGATGTTGTGTAAGAAATACACAAAAATTCAATAAAAATATATTAAAAATAAAAATATCTTTGTACCAAAAAAATAAAATAAATATTATTAGAAAAGCTAAACTTAAAATGTGTCTTTTTTTTCCCCAAAGAACAAGCAAGACAGTTTTATTGATGTATATTTCATCTAAGAGAAAAAAAATATCATGGTAGAAAATAGATCTCATTTACTCCACATTTTAAAGATTAATATTTTTAACACTTTTCAGTAGCTTTAATAATAAAAGTATAGTGTCTTCATTATTTGTTATTTTAATTAAGTACTCCTAATTTGGGAGACAGGACAGAGAATAAAGATAATCTGATGTGGTCCTTCAGAGAGATACCACACTGTCTCTCCAGTTCCCTGTTTTGTAATTCAGAATTCAGCCAACTGTGCTTTAGTATTTCCTACCTGCTTATTTATTTCCCTCTCTTGACTTCTTTTATGAATCCAATGTAAGTCCTGTTTGGGGCAAATAAATTAAAAAATAGTGGTAAGTACCTTTGACTCAAGGAAAAAGAAAACATCAATCTGAAAGTGAAATTAGGGATGCTGCCCATTTCACCTTCGTGTGTTCCCTGTTAACTACCTTTCCATTCTGTTGCTGTGTTCTACTATTTTCTGTGTGTCGTAGAAGTTGGAGTCATGTAGTGCTGTCCTTCTGTGACTAATTTATATCACTTATATCCAGTTTCACCTGGCTTTTACATATGACAATCTTTCTCTTTTAAAGACAAATATTTTACCGTGTGCATTGGCGATATTTCCTTTGTTCATTCTTCTTTCTGTGTACAATAGGTGGCTATCCATAACTATAACATCCCTTTAGTCATCTACAATGAACTTGGAAATGCAGATGCCTCTACAAGTTTCTAACTTAAGTCTTTAAAAGAATCATGTTTCCAGAAGTGGATGCCAGATCATATAACCATTATATTTTTAATATTTGGTGGAACGTACATTCAGTTTTCCAGGTGACAATGCTAATTTCTGCCAGCATTGTACCAGGGTTTAATGTCTTCACATCCTTGAAACACTTCTTTTTTATTTTCTGGCTAGTAGCCATTCTAACAGATGCATTATTGTGCTTTTGGCTTGCATTTTTGTGATGGCCCCTGTGTTTAACATTTTTCACAAACCTATTGATCACTATATATATATACATATATATAATCTCCAGAAATATATGCTCAGAAACATACTCATTTAAAACATCATGTTGTTTTCTTATTTCTTAATTCTGTACGTGCTTTTTGTATTGTGAGTAAGAACCCTTTTTCAGAGGTATGGCTTTAAATGTGTTCTCCCTTTTTTTCGATCATCCTTTCGTCCTATAGATTATCTCTTTGACTATGCAGAAGTCCACTTCTCCTACTCTACCTATGTAATTGAGCTTTTGGCTTCAGAAAAAGTAAAACACTCCTAAGATTAATATACAAGGACATTTTCTCTTGCTTTTAATTAGGAGCTTTGTCATTTCAGGTCTCATGTTTAAGCCTTAAACCAATTTGGGTCTTAATTTTCTGTATTGCATAGATTGCAGGGCTTGTTTCATTCTTTCTGGGTGGCTTACCAGTTTTCCCAATATTATTTGCTGAAGAGCTATCTTTGGTCCCTCATCTGTTCTTGGAGCCCTTGTTGACTATCAGGTGACTTTAAGTGTGCATATTTATTTCTGTACTGTCGATTTTGTTTCATGGATCTCAGATTGGTATACAGTTTATTTTTTTCAAGCAGAATTAGATCTAGAAGTTGTCTGCAGTCAGCAATACTGTATTATTCATTTTAATTTGGGGATAAATTCACTAAATGTTATTATCATACACATTATACACACAACAAGGACATAGGAAAATGTGATTGTGACAGGTTCAGAAGTGAATACATAAATCCAAGTTGGCTTAGTATACATTAAATATGTGAAGACTTTTTTTAAAAAAATCTCAATTATACACCAATAAAAGTTTTTGAATTAAAATAAATAAGAAAAACTGAAAACTTTAGAATATATAAAGTACAAAAAACTGGATAATTGCAAACCTTGAGAAATCATGTATTCCTTTAATAAATCTCAAGGTTTTTTTTTACTATAAAATCTCTATTTCCTCTTTATTAATGTGTAATTGCTCATCCTTCTTTTGAAATTTTCTATTGAACTTTTGTGATTTTCATGCACTATAGTTTGATGGAATTTAGGGGGGCTCTCCAAAGGGAATTTGTACTCTTATATTGTATTGTAAATATTGAGAATTACAGAGTATAATTTTCTTAATTTTACATTGTAAATGAATCAGAATTCTCAGGGTATAAACCTTACCCAGGGTCGAGTACACAGATATGTCTAATCTGTGCAATGTATCTCTGCATACAAAGGAGATGCCACAGAGTTCTTCTGGTCAGGCATGGATGTCTGGGCTTGTAGTGTTTCCAGTTCAGTCACTCCTTCACAGAATTCCCTGGCCTTATTCATCCTCTGCTGTGATTTCCCCCACCATGCATTTATAAAAACATAAGGAGTAGTTAGACTAGAGATTATTGATGAAAGCTTTGATGTGAAATATTCTTCAGGTCTAAAAGTCAGTGAAAAGAAAGAGAGAAGCATAGAGAAAACATTACTTTTCAGCACTACTTGGGATGCCTTTTACACTTGGCATCAGGGAGCTAACTTTCCAGTCAGCCATGCCACATTGAATTTTATTAGTATAGTGCACTTGTCTGATGTCTAAAGACTACTTACCACTCCATTTTTTAGGTTTTTAGTGTGACTTACTGATTATAGTCCTGTATGGCTAGTTTTCCCAAAATTCTCCCTAACTGTTTTTAGCTACTCCTTGTTCTCAGATTATTTAGTACAAGCATGTTATAAATACTCTGACTGATCCAAATCAAATGAGATGAGCTCTTTGTCCCACATAAATGTGTTTAGTTAGCAAAACTAACTGAACAGATCTATACAAGACTTTAATTTTTTTAGAATAGCCTGACTCCTTGGGTGTTTATAGAATAGCCAGGAGCAATGGATGGAAGCCAAGCCAGTGTGAATATGAGGAAGAAGGTCACTTACAGAAGCAAAATTAAGAGAAAAGCAGTAGGGGTGCTTGACAGTGCTTTGGCTCATCTGAGAGGGACAAACAGGAAGTTTCAAGAACCATGAGCAAATAGTAATGGCAGAGATTGAGATGAAGAATCCACTTTCTCATTTAGATTTGCAACCAAGATTAGCCTTTTAGTGTTTGATTTTCCCATAACGAATAAGGTCAATGCTCCTGACTACCTGTATTTAGGATTGCTATGACAATTACCACAGAAGTCATTAGTAATTACTTAATTTCTTCCAGAAAGTATTTTGTTGTTTAAACCATTATCCTCTTTCAAGATCTCTGACAACATTCTACAGAAGTCTTTTCTTAACATTGAATTACTTAATATTCTCATCACTGAGTTTTTTCAGCTATATTTAGATACATGTGGATCTTACTTTGGCTATAAATAATATAGAAAATATGTTACATGAAAGAATCATCAAAAACAGATTATAATATTTTTGCCAGTTAATATAGCTGGTCTAAAAGTCTGAAATTTAATATTCATAAAATTGGTAAGGCTGGGCTGAAGAGATAGCTCAGTGGATAATACTGCTTGCTCTGCACATGTGGGAACCTAAGTATGGATCTCCAGCATACATGTAGGTGGCCAGGCATGACCTCATGTTCTTGTAAGTCCAGCATGGATGTGGAGTGAGACTGGAGCTTGCTAGCTGCCAGTATAGCAGAGGAAGGGAGACGGGAGTAAGGCAAGTTCCAGGTGCAGAAAGAGATGCTGTCCTAAAGGAGTAGGTGTAGAGTGATAGAGGAGGATGTCTTCCTTTGGCTTTCACACTCATGATTGGATGTAAGCACTTGCACTCATATGTGTACACATATACATACAGGGGACACACACAAGAAAGTGAATAAATGATAAACCTAGATTATTGAAAAATCAATTACTTAAGCTTAGCTATAGGCAGGAAAGAGATGATGTAAATAAGGATCCGCATCAATTGTAGCTTTAACATAAACCATTTATTGAGGGGAATACTACAATATCATTGTCCTGTTAGATTGGATTGATAAATTTCTTCTTTTTTAAGTAGATGAACCTAAGGCATTTCATTCAGAATTAGACATTACAGATAAAATGCCCCCCCCCCCAAAAGAATGACCAAGATAGGGAAGGAAGCTAACAGGTGGCAGGGGAGAGTACAAATGGAAATTGTAAACTTTGAGAAAAAAGACAGAGGGAATTTGACAACAGAAAATTCTTCTAGCAATTTAAATGGCCTAGTAGAGAATTAGATACCAATTAATTGCAGACCCATATACAAAGTTTGTATTCGAGTTGGAGAAAATTAATTGGAAATGGATCTGTATCATTATATGAACATTTATTATTGGTATAAAAATACATTTATTTATTGTGTGTGCATGGGTCCATGCTACCAGGTACATGTGGAAGTCAGAGGACAATTTGTGGGTTCACATCTCTCTTTCCACCATGTGGGTTTTAGGGATCAAACTCAAGACCTCAGGCTCTGTGGGTCGAGTTGTAGCCCCCTGCATTATCTCGGCCCAAGTTTATTGTTTTTAATATAAAATTCTTAAACAACCAAATCAACATTTTACCACAGAAACTTGTAACTACATCAAGATAATTTAAAGAAAGAATTGCACACCTCCAAAGAACATGAAAAATTTCTGCCTGGAAACAGCTGAAAGAATGTGATCTGTTAAACTAATTTCTATTCTTACTGTTAGAGGATTTGGAGCAATAGAGCTGCAACTGACCTGAAACCACTTGCCTGAAAGCTAGCTCTCATAGCTTTGGAGAGTGCTATGAAGGTGCCAAGGGAAAACACCAATCTATGGTCCAACACCAGCTTCAAAACCAAATAACCACACCAATGACCAGCTCAGCATATGACTTTGGTCCAGAACTGGCACTTTTATCTTGGGGACAATCAACAGCTACCTAATTGGACTAAAAGCCCACTCAATGGGAGGAAATTCAAGTGTGGCACTGTAAACATAAATACACATGGCTGGAGGGGTCATATCTTAGAGAAAACCCCAAGACTGCCACATCCCCAGGCTAATGTGATTTCTTACTATGTGCAAAATATGTATCCTTACATTCACAAACAAATATCCCTGTCACCACACATCAATGAAGCACCAGTCAGAGACTATTACCAAGTACCACAACTGGTTACACACAGACATTATCTATGAATTACCCAAGCCTAAATGGCATATCTACAATGCAATCTCTAGACTTAAGGTGCATGGAAATAGAACAGGTAAAGAGAACACTAATAAATCTCTTAGTTCTTATGAATGAAGCTCCCTTATTCAGCGGAGGGCCAGGAACACAAAAGGTCACAAGTGATCAAGGCATAGAGATCAGGAGTCTGCTGAATGTTGGTCCTTGGACAGGACTCCTATATTAAACTTCACCCACCTAAGGCTCAGGGACTATAGCAGAAGAGGGGACAGAAAGATTGTAAGAGTCAGGGAGGCAGTGCAGGACTATATGGAAATACAGTCCTATAAGCTCTTGGGAAACTGCTCCTATGATTCTGTGGCAATGGTGTCAGCATACACAAGTCCCATGCAAACTCAGACAGACAAAAACCCAGCATAGAGCTGGAAAAATGAACAGCAGACCCTAATATTAGCTGAAGAAATACTGGCAACTGATTGCTGCTAGGTGGAGAAGATCTGACCTTCCTAAAACAAAGAACTCTAGATAGGCTGACTAGACCTGAGTGGATGGACTTGCACTGGAGAATGTCTGGGGACATTGACTTGAAGTGGGCCTTAAGAGGGATGACAGAGTATATGGACTCCACTGGAGGGGCTATGGGATGGTGCCAGTGAGGATAGGAATATAAAGATGAAGAGGATTGTTAGATGTTCTGTGTGAAATACACAAAAATTCAATAAAATCAAATAAAAAAGAAATGAAAAAAGTAGGTTATTTTGTTCTCTCTGGTAAACCAGAGCATGATAGGCATATAATTTATTTATTTATCATTTACTCAAAGAATTATAATCATTAGCACATTGTTTACCATGCAGAATCTTTTTCTTGGGGCTTGAATGTACTGTGAACATACTAAAATCCAGTGAGTGGTTCAGTTTAAGTGAGTGAATTCTATGGCATCTGAGTTCTACCTCAATAAAGCTATTTAAACAAAAAAAATTTTCTGGTACTCAATTTTCCCACCAAATTAGATAATGAATGAAATGTATTCGTGCAATTGAAAATTTAGTAAGAAATGATAGAGGACTTTTTGATGACCATAGTAAGTGCAGCTGCCTTTATCAACCTCTTTAGTCTTTGTTGAGGGTGAGAATTGATTTGCTACTTTATGTCACGAAATACACAATCTTAACCTCACCACAAAGTTAATATTATAGTTGAGTTTTGTCTGAAGAACATTCTTATGTAAAACATATGTTCAAAATATTTGATGATTTGGAATAGACCATTAACACTGTTTTTTTTTTTTTTCAGTTTAAAACAACTATTATAATCATATAAATGGAAGCACATCCAAGCTAATTATTAGCCAAAAGTGTGTCAGTAAAGTGCTCATTTCCTCAAGTCACCACACCCACTCATCATTCCTACAATGTTAATTGGGTGTGATTTCTGCCAGTAACTCACTAGAACCATTATCCAAGCAAACAAATTACTTCATAGATGCTGAAATATTTAGCAGCCTTGTTCATGCTTAACTGGCTCTTCTTACTTTCAAATCCTTCAGGGAAAGGTTTCCTGTTTTCTGTCAATTTGCACCCATTATCTTGCTCCATTACTATCTTGACATTTTCCCTTCTCACAGCTTTGATTTGGAAGACTGAGATAATAGAGTTGAGGCTGTGTTTAGAAGAGACAAAAAATTCTCACAGGGAGTGTCCTCTGTAAAGATTTCCCAGCCACACTCTACCCCATTTGGCTTTGCAGGATGGTGGTTTCCTCACAGCAGCATTAGTATTTCTTTTTCCAGCAGAGTTTACATTCATTCGTGGTCAGGGATTTGACCCCTGAGTCAAATATCTCTGTACTGAAGTTGAATCAATTACTCAAATGAATTCTTTAAAAACTAAGAGAACAGCTGAACATAACCTTGCTAATTACCTTTTCTTCATCTCTTTTCTGCTTTACCAATATCAGAAAGGGATTAACTTACAAAGAAGTGAAGTTTCTTTCTTACAGAACAAAAGGGAAATCCAACAAGAAGGCACGGGTGTTCTTGGTACATTACACCACTGTGGGCAGCATGGCGTGACAGAAGAGAAGCTTTGAGAGGGAATAGGTAGAAGCTCCTTTGGTGATAACTCCTATGATACAGGCATTGACTCTTTCAGGAGGGCAGAGCCCTCATAAGCTAGTCACCTCGTAAATCCTACTTACTAGGCGAGGAAGAGCTAATCTTTTTTTAAGGGAATAACTCTAGATAGGCTGAATAGACCTCAGTGGACGAACTTGCACTGAGGGCAGTCAGGGGATGCTAACTTGACTCAATAGGCCTTAATATAAATGATAGAATGCGTAAAATTCAGTGCAGGGGTTACAGGAGGGTGCTGATGGGGAAAGGGGTATAGAAATGTCTAAGATGTTGTGTATGAATATACAAGATTCAATATATTTATTAAATATTATAATATATCCTCTTCCCAGTTCCTTCACAGTGGCAATCAAATTTCAATGAGTTTCAGAGAAGGCATTCTCATTATAACATTCCTGGACCTGACAAAGCCACCTGTTTGAAATTCCAGTCTAGGTTAGTTCTCTAGCCAGTCATTAAAAAATATTAAGTAAATACGTTAATGAAAGCATTAGTATGGCAATCAGTCAGATATTTGTTTTCTACTTAGAGATTCCAAAGTATAACCAGGAAGAAAAGAAGAATGAAGCAAATAGGATGGTCCTATTGCATTCTTTGAATAATTGCATAGGATTTATAAATTAAGTTTTTCCTACATATGCTATTTGTATTTGATAGTTTATTTATTTATTTATTTATTTATTTATTTATTATTTGTATTTTCTGAAACAGGGTTCGGCATGTAGCCCAGGCTATCCTGGAACCCATGACCCTCATGACCCACTTTCCTCAGTGCAGGTGTGTGCCAGCACGCACAGTCCTTTCTTTTAATGATGAGTAATCAGATTATAAGAAAAATTAAGACGGCAAAAGTAAAATATATCTGCAAAATATTCTTCTGAGTGATAAGCAAATTGAAAGAGACGTTTCAAGTTGCTTCACCAAAGTCACAGTTTCAGCCTTTTGATCAGCGTGATGACAATTTTCCCATAAAATGGCTACCTTACGGGAATAGCAAAGACTTGCCAGAATGTCTTCCATGTCAAGGTCCAATTTAAAGTTCACTTTCTGTATTCTCTAAAATATGGAAACAGTGTGTGAGGATCCCTGAGCAGCTGCCAAAAGATACGGAGTCTTTGGAGTCCATTAAGACTATTAACTTGCCCTGGCCTTTAAAGAGTCACAAGATTGGATCTCAGGATACTCTTGGATAGCTGGATATAACTAGGCATAATGTGTACCATGAGGAGGATCAGGAAGAGAGATCAACTTCCAGGACCCGAAGGACCTGGTAACGTCTCATTACTTCCTAGCCCCAGGGACGCCATCTGGATTTATGCCCAAAAAATAATGTAGAAATGCTCTTTGCAGCTTGGCAGAAAGCCCAGAGCAAGAAAAATTGTTACACTTCTTTTTGCAACGTGTCATTAAAAGTCACAGACCATGGCCGAACTTAGTTGTGAGATGCCTCTTAGTTTGGGGCTCATTTAGAATGTGTTTATTGTCATAAAAAGTTTTTTTACAGCTGTTTCTCAGTTCCTTATATTCACCCTGAGGCAAATATTTTGTCATTTGAACAAAATTTTTGTCATTTTGAAAACAAATACTGTTTTCAAAAACTAATTTTTGAGTAGTATTATCTGTATATATTGTTGCTTATTTCTGTGCCTTCTTCTTCTTCTTCTTCTTCTTCTTCTTCTTCTTATTATTATTATTATTATTATTATTATTATTATTTTGTCTTTTTGAGATGTATTTCTAATTTTCCTCAAACCTGTAATCCTCAATTCTCAGCCTTCCAGTGCTGGGATTATAAGTATGTACCTCCATGCCCAGCCATTGTGCTTTAACAAAGACATTCTGATTTCAACAGCCTTCTCTATGTAGTCCTAAAAATACTTTTAATTTTCAAATAAAATAAAATTTCATATTATCTTATTTCTTAAAATTATCATTGCTCTACTTTTTAAAAAAGTTCCCTCTTCCCCCTGAGTCCAGGATGGCAGATACTTGCCACTTGTTTTCTTTTTTAACAGCCCTTCTGGCTCATACAGCAAACCCAAGTAACAGTCTTTATCCCTAGCAAGTACTGCTAAAACAGTGTATTTAGCTGTATGATTGGCTTGTCGTTAGTCTCGATGGATGATAAGCCTCTGGCTGGTATGGACTACATCTTTTTTCCATAGTGTAGAACCAAAGGAACAATCATGCTCTTATTAATTTGTGCATTAATTAACAGTTATCTTGTGACAGGTTCCATTTTAAAAATTTCACATATATTAGGTCATTTATTCTTCACAATAATTCCAGGAAAGATGATTAAATATTGAACATTTATGGAACAAATTACATAGATAATTCATAATCTGATAACTAGTATAACCAGTGTTCAAAATTATGCATATCATAAATTTTAAAGTTTCTGAATGGTTATCTATCTCTTGGATATAGATTTGCTGGTGGTACTTAGCATAGCTGATGAAATCATATGCTCTCCAAAGTACTTTTCCAGTTCGTTTTCTAAACTTGTAATTCTGTCCCAAGAGGTTCCAAGAAACTTTGCTGTCTTTTTTAACCTCTTGTCTTATAACTATGTATCAGTCATTTAGCAAGAAAATGTCCTATTTGGACTGACTGTGAGGTATGCTTTGGTATATCTTTATGTGTCTCCTTTGCAACTCACCTGATACTTAATTAAATCCTGTTAATATGCATATCTTGTTCTTTTGCTGTGAAGGGGTATGTCTTTTTTTTCTCTGACCTTTCATCTTCCTGGACTATGTTATTTTTCAATCAATATCTTTTTCTTTCCTTAACAGAAGTGCTTTGCCTAAGTACTTAATCCAAACTTCAAAGATTCTAAGCAAGAAGGTCTATTCATGAAATAAAAGAGACAATTTAAATTTGCAGACTTAGAGTCAAGTGAAAAGTCCTAGCATATGAGGTAAGTTGGCAGGAGCTTCTAAAATGGCAACGTGTTCGTCCATATTAAGAGTTGGCTCCAAACTCTGAGCTAGAAGTCAGTACTCTCACAGTGTTTCCCTGTAATGTTGTGGAAAGTTACTATAAATTACAAATATCAGCTTTTATCATGTAAATATAATCATTACACAGTCTTTTCCAGGGAGTGAGGTTGTTAGTTAGGAATTCGGTTTGCATTTTAGATGAGTGGTTGCATGATAAAGGAGTACCTTGGGTCACAGTACATTTAAGGTGACCACAAAAGAGCTGATGACTGCACTGTCCTGTATATGGGAACAGCAATCTGCCAGTATCCAACAATTCCTCAGAATTTTCTCTGTACCAAATACCTTGTTTATGTCATTACATTGAATTCTCATAACAACTCCCCAAGATTGATACTCTTAGTTTTTTTCTATCTGATAAAACACTAACCAAAACCAACTTGGAGAGGAAAGAGTTCATTTCAACTTATGGGTTACAATCCATCATTGAAGAAAGAAAAGGGAGGAATTCAAGACAGTACCCTGGAAGCTAGGAACTGGAAGCAAGGAACGGAAGCACATTGTATTCTTACAGCATTTCACAGAGGAATGCTGCTTCCTAGCTTGCTGAACTCCCTTTCTAATAAAGCCCAGGCCTACCTACCAGGGATGGTACCACACACACAATTAGTGATCAAGAAAATACTTCACAGTCATGCCCACATGCCAATCTGAATCAGGAAATTCCCCAACTGTAATTCTCTCTTCCTAGGTTTGGGTCATGTGGACAGAAATTAACCAGCACAGGCACTAATATTTTTTCCTGTACATTTTTTTGTAATAATATTTAGACCCTCTCCCCTATTGTCACCTTCCCATGGTCTGCCCACAGGATTTTATTCATTCTGTCTTACATGTTAAAGGCCTATCAAGTCAAGTTTGAGTACCCAGATGTCCCTCCATGTGAGTTCATTCACTGGAGCCTGTCCAGCCTATCTAGCATTATTCCCTTAAGGAAGATCAACTCTACCTCACCCTGAAGTAATCACCTGTCAATAGTTCCTTGGCTAAGATTGGGGCATCCTTCCCATTTCCCCTGTTCTATGCTTGGTTCTTGTCTTATTGAGTTTGTGTGGGTCTTGTGCATGATGTCACCACTGCTATAAGTTCATATGAGCAAGTTCCCGGGAGGCTGTTAAGACTTTGCTTCCTTATGGTCATGTACCACTCCTGGTTCTTAGAATCTTTACACCCCTCTTTCTCAATGGTTCCTGAGCCCTGAGTGGGTGAGGTTTAATATAGGAGTCCTATCCAGGGTCATGCACTCCTCAGTCTCTTATTCTTTATTCTTTGGCCAGTTGTGACTTTCTCTTACACCCTTCTTCATCATCACAGTCCTTGATTTCCTCCAAAACTTGAAGGTAAATCCTATTGCTGAAGACAGGACATATTTCCTCATCTTCATCACCCTTTGTTACATAAGGAATCTTTGCTGACAAGAGGCTGTATTTTACTCTAATTTTTTATTACCATTTACCAAAAAGAAGGTAAGAATACAATGAGTAATCTAGATTTCAAGGGAAATATGATTTTCTTTAGAAATAGTAAAATGTTTATTGTGTGGCAATTCATCTTCTTTAAGGGAGTGACTCTAGATACGCTGATAAGAATCGAAAGATGCATTAGCATTCTCTCTACCCCTTGTTCCATTATAGTCTCTGAGCCTTAGGTGTAGAGGTTCTATTGTTGACATGCCTCTTATAAGGTGTTGGGCATCTCACAGACATTTATTCTCTGTGTGACCACTTGTAGAGCTCTTGTTGAGCTCTGTAGTAGTCTGTCTATTGCAAAAGAAGCTTTGTTGATGAGTGGTGGCTGTTTGTCTGTAAATATAAGGATTCATATTTAGCATATAGTAAGAAATTGCATCTTTCTAGGAATGGGACAGGGGTAGGGTTTTCTGTAGCATCTACGACCTCTCCAGCCATGTGTATTTGGTTATGTTTGCAACACTACACATGAGTCCCCTCCCAGTGAGTGAACTTTAAGTCCAATTAGATAGCTGTTGATTACTCCCAAGATAAAAGTGCCACTGCTGCATGGCTATAGTTTGCTGTGCTGTCGTTGTTATTAGGTTTTACAGCTGGGGCTGAACCATTGATTGATATTCTCTCTTAGCAACTTCCATATTCTCTCCAAAACTATGAGAGCTAGGGAGGAGGCCGCCAGGTCAAGTCCAACTTAATTGCTCCCAGTTCTGTGTTTGAAATATGTCCTGTCTTCAACAATAGGATCTTACTTTCAAGTTTTGGAAGTAATCAAGGAATGTGGCAATACTCTATTAATTTGGGAGTGGACTACCCTGACCAATGACTGGAAGAGAGGTGCATCTTGCCTGGCACTGTGTTTCTTGTTATATAGCCCTCAGGTATACATATACACTCATATGCAGATATTGTATGCATGTTTTTCAGTAGATTTTTGGAGCTAATACATTTCTTTCTGGTTTATCACACCAACTAAACATTATTTATCTTCCATCTCCCTCTTCCTATCTAACCCTCTTTTTCTCCCTCCCAAGTTTAAAATATCCCCACTTTTCCCATTTTCCCTTAAAATACCCATTTCTTATTATCCCCCTCCCCCAAGCTCCTTCTTCCACTTATCCTTATAGTTCCTTGTATATTCCTCCCTCTTCCCTTCCTCATTAAATATTCTAATTTTCCCCATTTCCCTCTCAGTAACATCTGTCTCCTACTATTCTGTGTTCTTGGGATCCTTCTTTCCCTTAACCTCCATGATTCATTTCCATTTTCCTGGTTCCTGTGGTTACATCAGGATATTTACTCACATAAAAGGATTTGGTGCTAAGATCCACAAATGAGAAAGAACATATGCCATTTGCTTTTCTGCATTTGTATTACTTCACTTAGTATAACAGTCTCTAGTTAATTTCATCTTTTCTTACTGTTGAGTAGAACTTCATTGTGTAAATGCACCATATTTTCATTATCCATTTGCCAGTTGAGAACATTTAAGTTGTTTCCATTTCTTAACTATTGTGAAAATAATAGCAACAAACATGGATATATAAGTATCTCTGCAGTAGGATGAGCCCTTTGGGTATATGCCAAGGAAGGGTATAACCAGTCATATGGTAGATTCATTTTTAGTTTTTTAAGGGCTCTTCACACTGATTTCCTTAGGGGTTACACCAGTTTGCATTCCGACCAGCAGTGAAGGAGTGTTCATGTTTCCCCATATCTTTGCTTGCATTTAGTATCATTTGCTCTCTTGATCTTAGCCACTCTGACTGGGGTAAGACAAAATTTTAAAGTGGTTTTGATTTGCATTTCCTTAATGACTAAGTATGCTGAGCAATTTTTAAGGTGTTTCTTACCCAATTTTATTTCTTCTTCTGAGAACTCTTTGTTTGGATCCATAGCATATCTGTTAATTGTATCATTAGTTTTCTTGATTCTTTGTTTCCTGAACTCACGTCCCTTAAATATAGGAATAAACCTGATCAAAATCATTAATGATCTCAGCAATGAAAATTTTAAATCTTTGAAGGGAGAAATTGAGGAAGATGCAAAGAGATGGAAAGAGGTCCTTTATTCATGGATTGATGGAATTAATATCATAAGATGACCATCCTACCAAAAGCAATTTATAGACTCAACACAATCCCAATCAATCTCCCAATTACATTTTTCAAAGGGTTAGGTAAAAAATCATCCTGAAATTCATATGGAATTACAAAAGACCCTGGATCATTAAAGCAGTCTTGAGCACAAAGAGCAATGCTAGAGGGATCACCATACCAGATGTCAAACTATATCATAGAGCTATAGTCACAAAAGCAGCATGCTATCGACACAAAAACATACATCTAGATCAATGGAACATAACTGATGACTCAATCATGTGTGTATGCATTTTCAGGCAACTGATAAGTGACAAAGGTGCTAAAAACACAAACTGGAGGAAAGAGAGCATCTTCAATAAATGGTTCTGGCAAAACCTGACCTCTATCTGTAGAAGAATGAAACTAGACCCTTATCTATCTCCTTGCACAAAGTCAGCTCCAAATGGATCAAAGACCTCAATGTGAAACCTGCAACTTTAAAACTGTTAAAAGAAAACACAGGCATTATGTTTCTACAAGATACAGGTATAGGAAAGGACTTTCTAAATCAGATATCAGTTACTCAGAAAATAAAGTCAACAATTGATAAGTGGTTCCTCATTAAACTAAAAAACTACCGTACTACAAAAAAAAAAAAACAAAAAAAACAAAAACACAACCAAGGAAGTGAAGAAGAAACCCGCAAAGTTGGAGAAAAATCTTCCCCAGCAATCTGCCAGAGAATTAATACCCAGAATATATAAAGAACTTGCTATGTAGACCAAGATGGCCTTGAACTCACAGAGATCTGCCTACTTCTGCCTCCTGAGTGTTGAGATTAAAGGCCTGAGCCACCACACCTGGCTGCTATATCATCATTTCTATTTTTTACATAAGGAAACTAAACCACACGAAAATTAAGTAACATATGCAAGGTCATAAACTGCTAAATGGAATTGAGTATTTCAGTGTTCATTTGCTAGTGTAATCTGGAAGAAAACACCTGGGAAAGTATTTGAAAGATGTTTGATTGACAGTGTAAAGTATAAAACTAGATAGTCAGGTGTTCAGCGTCTTGAAGAAATCCTCTCAGGATAAGTGAACTGAATGCATACATTACTTCCATAGTTCAGAAAATTCTCTAGAAGATTATGTTTCGTGGAAAGGTTCAAAGGGCACACTACTCATCAAAATTGTCAATGATGACCTGGTGAACATGTCACTAGCAGCACTAAAAAGTTCAGTGAGGGCTATAATCTGCAGGTTAGTGCTGATGGCAGAAATACAGATTGGCTCTCTCACAGCAGAAGTGATGAACTCCTGAAGTAACAGAGGCCAGGAAGTTGGGACTTCATTGTCAGGTAATTAATTCAATGGTTCACAAGGTTTAAGGGCATCAAGCAACTCCGCATCCCTATATTGTGTGTGTGGCTACTCTAGTTTCCTTTCTATTGCTGTGAAAGAATAACCTGATCAAAATCAACACCAGGAGGAAAGAGTTTATATGGGTTAGTTTTCCATCATCAAGGAAAACTAAGACAGAAATACAGAATAGGACCCTGGAGGCAGGAACTGAAGCAGAGACTGTAGAGGTACACTGCTTACTGGCTTGCTTTTCTGACTCAGCCTGCTTTCTTATGCAACACAGGACCAGCTCCCATGGGGTAGCAGCAACCATTGTGAACTGAATCCTCCCACATCACTCGACAATCAAGAAAAGGCATCACAGACAAGACAACAGGCCAATCCTAGAGAGGAAATTCCCCATCTGAGCTTCCCTCCAAGTTGACAACTAAAACCATCTAGCATAATGAAACTTTACATTCTTAAAGATAAATAGGTGAGAATATTTTAAGAGCGATTTAAAAATAATAACAAAGAAGATTCAAGAATTTAAAAAAAAGCTAATGATAATAGCTCTAATAGAAAGGAACAATCTCTTACCTAGAACACAAACCTAAGCCCTTTTTGCATTCCAGGATCCACTGACAGAATAAGTTATTGATTCTTTATGAGAAATCATGATAATAGATGAAAACAAGTGTTTTTTGTTTTTTGTTTTTTTCACTCTGGTGATCCCTCATTCTTCCTTCTAGAAACCTAGGACTGTTTATTTGAGTGAATCAACTCTGAGGACAAAAGTCTACTAAGACATCCCAAGGTCTCTTGGACACAGTGTCTGAGTTGACATCGACAGAGTACAAGTAAATTGTCATAGTCATTCTGTGAGAGCCGAGGCTTAAGAGCACCAGGTGATTAGTAAAACCACTTTTTGCTAACACCTCTCTCAGGAGACCCATGCTAGGTTTGTAGACCCACCCAGTGATCATTTTGTTGATTATCAGGCCTGCAATGGAAATTAATGTATTTGGCAGTTAATATGACCCCCATATTAGCTCTATGACCTGTGAAGGGAAATCATAATATTTGGGAAGTGGAAACCTCTAAAATTGCTCTGCAGCCAAGATTAAAAAGTGGAAAAAGGACCACATTCAAAAAGCATAAGAGAAATGAGTGTGCCCAGTAAAACCCTAAAAGATAAAGACTGAAGTAGTTATCTTTTCATAGTTTCTCTTTCCAGCCTGTCTCTGCACAATACTGAAGAGCCCAGGAGAATAACTGCTGATGACATAGGTCCAATTAAATAAAAGCTCTAGATCATAGCTGTTAAGACAAATATGGCAACAATGTTGCAATACTTACCTTCTGAGAAACAATTATTTCTGCATCAATGGGTTCTGAAATTAATGGGTAGGATAGAATAACTGATGGGTTATCACATAACCCTGTGACTGGAACTTCCCATTAAATTTGGTTCTTTAAAGGGCTTTTCCAGATTTACAACTTTTCATGATGAAAATAATTCAATTTACCACATTTGGCAAACAAAAATAGGAGGATCAAGAGGGACAGGTAAACTCTGTGCACAGTTATCTCAGATTCTCTGTGTATAATAGGTTGAATTGTGCTTCCTCAAATTTTCTACGTTGTGATCTTAACTCCCAAGTAAAATGAAACTTTATCTAGAAATAAATCCTAGTAGATATACTTATTAAGAGAAACTCTTCATGGAAAATTATAATCCAATAGGGCTCATACCTTTAATAAAGGGTAAATGTGGACATAGATCCAGCCAAATAAAGAGGAAAACCAATATGAAAACACAGGGAGAATTATATCTAATATCAAGGAATGCTCAGAACTACCAGAGCCAAGAGAGGTATTGGATAGATACTTTTTCACAGTCTTTACAAAAATTACACTGTTGACATGTTGATTTCAGACCTTTAGCTTCCAGACTGTGGGGCCATACATTTATATGGTGTAAGCCACCAAACTTGTGGCACTTTGTTGTGGCGTCTTTTAAAGTAGTAGAATATGTGTTCCTGGAATGAAGCACCTCCCCTTCCAGGTGCGATGCAAATGAGTCAAAGATAGAGAAGTCCTGGCAGCAGACAGAGTGGCCTTACAGTCCACCCTTCCTTAAATGGTACTAATGCTGATCCTCAGACGGCAATGCTTCTTATAGATACTAATGAAATACTTGATGATAAGTCAGATAAGTTGAAGCCCTTGAATATTTTATTTTATTTTATTTTATTTATTTATTTTTTTTGGTCTTTTTGAGACAGGGTCTCCCTGTAGCCCCAGCTGTCCTGGACCTCACTGTGTAGACCAGGTTGGCCTTTAACTCATAGAGATCTGCTTGCCTCTGCCTCCCCAGTGCTGGGTTTAAAGGTGTGCTTTACCACGCCCGGTTAACATATTTTAATTTTAAATGATTTATCTTCACAAGAAAGGAGACCTATCTAAGTAGGCATTTCTTTCCTGCTTGCAGAATCCCAAGTAACACCACAACTGGAAACTTATAATGTCTTATATGTAGAAATGGAGCGCAAGGGATCCATGGTCCCATGGCGCAAAAGAAAACCCATATACCTACTTCACAAGGATGCAGGTATGCATAGACCTATCAATATGGTTCCATTGTATTTATCATAGGTTCATGATACAGAGGTAATTATCTTCATAGAATATTGGAAAGGCTCTTAAAGATGATGCTAAAATATTCTTTTTGTGGCAAAAGGACGTCATTTTAGAGATGAGGTATCACAGACCTCTAGATGATGTGATGTCCACGTTAGGAAGGAAATCAAGAATATAATAAAGAAAAGCCCCACTTGCTATGATCAGCAGTAACCCATTAGAAGTTTTGTCCTTCTCATCCTTAATGTTGGAGGTCCTGATTCAGAGGATCAAACTCTGTGAGGGCTCACATTTGACAACTAAAACTGCTGCAAAGAAACTTTGGTAGAAGCAAGCGAGATGAATGATCACCATTCAAGCAGAGGTAATTTTCCCTCACTAGAGGGGCCAGGTAGCACTTGTGGGAAACAGTGAATATGGAGAAACTATGTTGAGAAACTACACGACCCATGAAGTTTCCTATAACCAAACTCCTGTATCATTTCAGCTGGGACTAACCTAATAAAGCAAACATGGTCTGAAAAAATTACGATTATTGGGTCATACTACTAAGACATGCCTAGGTTATAGCTGGGTGTGATGAAAATTGGGATTGAATGTGGAAACAGGAGAGAATGAGAATCAGTGGTAGATATTAGGTCAACTGCAGTAATGAAGACTGAAATTATTCACATCAACCTCCCTCCTTTAGGTTTCTCTTCAGGAATGAAAGCCTAAGAATCCATTGGTAGGATGTTTTGATTTATGAAAAAAAAAATTAAAGATTTGTTTTGTTTTCTAATTCTGTGTATTTGTATGTCTATGAGTGGGTATATGTAGGTGAGTGCAGATGTCAGTGGAGGACAGAGGTATTGCACCCCCAGGGAGCTCATAGCTGATTGTGAATAATCTGAAAAGGGTGCTAGAAACTGAATTTGTGGCCTCTGCAAGATCAGAAAGTGCTCTAAGCTGCTGAGACATCTTTACTAGGTTGTTTACAGGGTTGTTGGTTTTTTTTTTGTCAGAATATTTGTGCAGTATACAAAATTTTTTCTAGAAGATCTCCAACTGAATAAAATTTAATTAATGAAGGGACCAGATGGTTTAGTGGAAATTCATCATTATGCTGGCACCATGGCTACACTCCCCACTGGCTGCTTCTAGTCAATGTCTGGCAAGAAAATGTTTCAGGAAAGGCCATTACTGGTAGATACAGGGCACCTTTGTCTGTAATCAGGGTATAAGGAATTATTATGGGATTTCTAAGAACGACATACACCATTTTTCAGACTTTTCCGACTCAATTTGCTGTACTCACATGTGCTAGCATTTTATCATATCTGTTGTCTCTCTCTTCCCCCTCTATTACAAGTGTTTTCCTCAAGAAATTTCCTCAGTGTTTATTCTTACCTTGGTGTCTTCTTGAAGCTTAAGATTGGAAAGAGAGAGAGAGTTAGCTTTCATTATGTTTTGGTTTCACTTCCTTCTAAAGCAGCACTTGAGCTAATGTCGGTAGTTCAGTTAATTTGGCAGATGGTTTCTAGGAAACTAGAATCCTGGAGGGAAAAAAAGTGATACAGGGAAAGAAGAAAAGCCCAAGCAAGGGTATATTAATAAAGATTGTTACAGTGTGTGATGGGAGCTCAGTCCTTCAAAGACATACAGATAAGGAGATAAAATCCCAGAATTTCCTCCTGAATGATAGTAGCTGCTGTTCTTCAGTTTTGAAGTTTGCCCAGTGGTAATCCCAGGATTTGCTGAGTGAGCCTCTGGAGATCAGACAACAATCTAAAGCAAAGGGTAGAAGACTCATAAATCAAGAGATTACATAAATCATCTTTTGTCTGATAAAAAAAGAGCTGTGGATATTTATCAAGAATCAATGAACTAATTAATTGTTTTATTGATTTTTTAAAAAGGGATTTATAGAGTAGTGGTACCTAATACCGGCTCATATATGAACAGTTTAGAATTAATTTTAATCATCAACCTTACCTAGCTGTGACTCCTATGTGCTTCAACAAAAACTGGTTTGACAAAATATGACCTCTGTGCAATAGTGGCATGAATATTTTAAGAGTAATTAATCACTTTCTAATTGGATTAAAGGTTCACTTCAGATCTATGACCCTGTGATTAGACTGGCCACAGACCACACTGGAGAGTCTAATTCTACTATTTTACTAAATAGATATAGTATTAAAGTGACTCCTAATGACTTATTATTTTACCCATAGCTTAATGTGTCAGTCAACTCTCACCAGAGTAGCTTCCTTATACAGCAGATGCTGATTAACACAGAAACCCACAACTGACCAATGTGCAGAGAATAAGAAACTACAGAGTGCTTATCCTTGAATTAATACCCATATCAAACGTCTGCCTCCCACAGCTCAGGGACCATTGTAGAAGAGGGGTAGAATGATTGTAAGAGGTAGTGGATGACCACAAGGAAGCAGAGTTTTCCAGATAGCTGATCAACTGATATATGAACTCACAGTAATGCTGACAGCTTGCACAAGTACAATGTAAGTTCAAGCTAGACAAAAATCCCAGCATAGATGTGGGGAAGTGGATATGAAATTTCAATTCTACCTGAGGAACTATTGGAAACTGGTGGGTGCTTGGAGGGAGAGAGCCAGTCTCTTATACAAGTATGACTCTTGGTACATTAATCAGATACAGAGGATGGACCCACACTGAAAGGCATTTGGGGATGCAAAATTGGCTCTATATTCATATACTGTATAGATGAAATTGGGTGTGGGGGTAAGGGAATGCAGATAAGGGAGGGGATCTAAATGTGATAAAACTATATAATATGAACTTCACAAAAATTCAATAAAAAAGAAAACAAAACAAATATCAGAATTCTCTATTTTGAGTATTTGTGTTTCAAGAGACCTTGTAAAGACCAAAAAGTTCCCTTGCTACTTAATAGTTGAGGCTTTACTAGGAACTGTCAATCATTTAAAAAAGTATTTATTTAATTGTATGTGTATGTTTGAGTCTGAGTGTGTATGTGCACCACCACCATGTGCATGTAGGCAGTTATGGGTCATCATGTGAGTGCTGGGAACTGAACCCAGGAACTCTGGAAGAGTACCACTGAGCCATGTCTCCAGCTGCACAAGTATTGATCTTACTCAACTCACAGAAGTTCTTCTCTGTTTGCTTCTAGTAGAAGACTTTGTGGTATTTTGTCTCAGGTACCTACAGTGTAGTTTTTAGGGTTTGTGTGTAAATTTTGTATTCAGTTTGAGATATCTTATTTTTCCTTGATAAGAATGGTTTGTAGACAGAAATAAATTCTCTATAAAATGTCATAGTTGTCATAGTATAGCATCATAATTAGTAATAAACCAGAAAATACATTAATTTAACTTTAATTTTCCATTTTTCTGTGAAAAGTAATCAGTACAAACACCTCAAATGCCAGACATTTACAAGAATAAACAACAGTCTTAGTGCTCAAAGTCTCTGGTTTTCAGTATGGGAATATGGCCGAGAGATGAGAGGACGCAAAAACGACCAGTGAGGCCAGGTTTCCATCATGCTCAGCTTCATCTCTAGTGAGTTTTAACTTTATTTTTCATCATTGAAAATAATGGACTGAATGATAGGAACTTATATATATGACTTCAGAAATGGAAGTCTTAAAGAATAAGGAGTTAGGATCTCTGAGCTATAAAAGCTTTTATGCTATGTGTTTTATGATCTCTTGGGCATGTTTTTGGTCTGATCTACCTGATGAGGTAGCTTCTGTGTCATCATGTGTTCATCTCTCCAGAGCCACCCTTCTAAAGGCATTCTTTCCCAAGGGTTCCATTCAAGTAATGACAAGTAAATTGTGGGAATGGCTTTTACCTAATCTTGTAACGAAAAAGTTGTTCTTATGTTTTGAGATCATCTAACACTTGTCAGCTTCTTTATAATATAAATAAGCTTACCACGCATTGAGCTTCTCTTGTAACCTAAACATATAGCTTTAAACCTCTTATGACCCCTTCTTGCCCTTGGCCCCAGGATTCTGATTGTGTGTGT
Organism: Nannospalax galili; assembly: GCF_000622305.1. Classification (NCBI taxonomy): domain Eukaryota; kingdom Metazoa; phylum Chordata; class Mammalia; order Rodentia; family Spalacidae; genus Nannospalax; species Nannospalax galili. Next base: position 1,768,718 of record NW_008338118.1, on the reverse strand, counting down.
GTGTGTGTGTGTGTGTGTGTCTGTGTGTCTGTGTGTGTCTGTGTCTGTGTATTGTGAATATCAAGCACAACAAGCAACAATATTCTTGGAAAGCAAACAGTTATCTCATTGGTATTACAAGCAATAGATGGATTAGACTGATAACATCTGTTTGTAGTTGCCTGTACTATTCTAGGTCAGTTAGGGGTCAGGAAAGCTTTTCCTTCCCCATTTCATGCTGGATGTTTGGTGTCACTAAAGAGACAGCAGGGCCTTTGTTTGAGAGCACAGCTCTGTGTCAGATCTTAAGGAACAAGTTCTCAGAACAGATTGCATCCCACTCTTGAATTTAATGGATGTTGATTCAGTCTGTTTTCATTTGCTCATTGCCATAATGATTTGCATCATATCGCTACAGCAAATCAGTACACAAAACCAAGACTTATGTTGTCTCTCCTTAGCTAAGAATAGAACAGGGAAAGAAGTAACACAGAAACTACTGCCTCTGACATGAATATATTTTTACACTCTAAAATAATATAGATTCAATAATGTTCAGAAAATTCTAAAAGGAGCAAATCGTAGGGGAAAAAATCTGTACTTCTGCAAAATACAATGAAAATATGGTTATTGTTGTTTAGTAGAATTTAAGTCATAAATTACCTTATAAAATATAATTATCAATGCATAATGATTAGTTATATAGTATATAATGTCATCCTCCTACATATAAAATTTTTGTAAATTTACTCAAAACAGCATTATTGCTAATGCTTTATAGAGATAATTTTGACTGCCCAATGTTCCTTATTTATTTTCACTTGCTAATTTCCTTTTTCTTTTGACTGGTATCAAAGTTCCCTGCTCATCTATGTGTAAACTTCTTTGTATATCAAATATTATCTACTTGGTTTCATAGATGAGGAACCATGGTATCAGAAAATGAATTTTAAAGATATTTCTTGATATGTTAATTTAAATCATTGAAGACAATCTAAAATTAAGAGAAAAATCTCATAATTATTTACACAGATTCTATGTTTCTGATTTTTGAGTACATGACTGGGTATTTCAATTTAGGCTGAATAAAATGCCCAGGAAGAGAGAGTCTAAAAGAACACATTCCCCTAGAAAGCTTGGTAAAAACATAACTATTTCTTTACTCCTTTTTCCCCACTCCACATTGGTCTTCTCCAATTATCACATCTAAAACTGGAAAGCTGGCTCTACTGTGGAGCACAGATAGGAGTTATCATTCACTCAGAAATGCTGACTGAGTATCTGTTGTGAGCCTGGAACCAGGATGGCAAAGGAGACCGAGGATAAAACAAGAGAAACCCGCTGAAGAATAAGAATAACTCCAGGCCAAGGTTAAAGGGGGCCATGTGGCAGAGTGACTGATCTGCTGCTCTGTTTGTAGAGGTCCAGGAATGCTTTCATTAGAATGAAGCTGAAGCTGGATGTGAAGAACAAGTAGGAATCAGTTGTACCTGTTTGGGATAAATATTATTGATGTAGAAAAGACCTGAGTTTAAGCCTTCTTAGTAAGAGCTTTTGCTTCATAGAAAAAAGAAAAGGAGTATAATTAAATCCATCCCTTTTCAATTACTAATATAGACAATTAAATGCTCTAATATTTGATGTACTTGCTATTTTGTTTCCATTAGATATCTTACATGCTTTCATTTTACTTGATAGTTTTGTAGTTACACTTAAGTATTTGTGCTTATCAGTCCTTTAAAATTGTAGTAGCAATTGTATTTACTGTTAAATATTATTAAATGTTTTAATATTACTTTAATAGATGTCTTTAAAATATTTTCATGACTCTATAAATGTGACTGGTTTTTATTTCTTTAATTTTATAACACTATTCTGAAAAAACGTTCACAGCTTTATCAGAGAGTCAAAAGGATCTAAGAAATTAGAATGAATAAGGAAATGAATAAAGAAAGGAATAAAGGAAACTGGAAGATACTGTTTTTTTCTTTTTTTTCAACATGTCCATATGTCAATTAACCCAAATAGTAACAGTAACAATTGATACTGAAAGTTTTGTGTGTTCAAGAAAATGCAGCATTCTGGCTCCAATGGACCTTCCATTAGATTGTGGCTAGATTTTAATTTCTGTTTGTGATGTGTGCTTTTGGGTGTATGTGCATTCATGTGTGTAAGTGTGGGTGCACAGATGCATAGCGCATGTGTGTAAGTCAGAGGACAGACAGGGATCCTCACCTTCCACCGTGTTTGAGTCAGTGTCTCTTGTTCATCACAGTGTTCGCTAGGCTAATACCTGGAAAATTCACTGTGTTCTCTTGTCATCAACACCCAACACACTTTCGGTACATTGGAATTTAAGATGTGTGCCACAGAGCTGAGCTGGACATGCATTCTGGAAATTTGAGCTCAAGTCCTCCTCTTGCACACAAGTGCTTTACCCATTAAACCACCTCCCCAGTCTATGTTTTAAATCTTAAATGAATACAATCTAAATTTCCTTTCAGAAAGTAGTGAAATAAGGGCTTCACAGGCAACATCTCCAATAAATATACTCCATTCTAGAGTCATGAAACTCATCATTAAGTGGAAAGGATCATTTCTCAACTTTCTAATAGAAATTTTGCAATTGCTTCGAAATCTTTGACAAAGATTCATCCTTCCATTGATGAAATCTCTGTGGCATCATTATAAGACCACCATTCAGCCTTCCCAGCCTGGACAGCAAAGGTAGGAAACTGCAACAATTAAGTTATCAAATACTAACCATTGTATCTCAGTTAATTTTTCTTGATGAAAGGATAATAAGTGCTTTCTACTTACTCCTGGTTAAAATATATTCAATTGAATTTATTATTAATTAAATAATTTCTAGAATCATCATTTTAAAGATCTATGGTTAATTTTACACAATAAATTTATCTTTACACAGCTGATGAGATGTATTTATTTGATAATCAAAGTGCTTGAAGTTTGTGTGTGTTTTAATTAAAAAACCATAACATTTGCATGTAAATTTCACTCTCGCAAATAGCAATGGAAAAGACTATGAATACTTATCAGCACAGCTATAGATATATCTTTATTTTTTTAGTAATGCTGAAATAGGTGCTGGAGAAATGGCCTAGAGGATTAAAAATTAAAGTCTGACAATCTGAGTTTGATTACTGGAAACGATGTGGTGGAGGGAGAGAACTGACTCCAGCAAGTTGTCTCTGACTTTCACACATGCAGTACAGCATGTCCCTGCCACAAATAAATAAGTAAATTAAACAAAGAATTAAAACGAGAAATTCTGAAGTAAAAATTTGTGATTGTGGAGACTTCCAGTGTATTCTATTCACAGGAAAATAGTTAAGATTTTTTATGGATATGCATTTTTTATTTATTATTTTCATTTTATGTGTATGAGTGTTATGCCTGTGTGTAGGTAAGTGCACTCATGTCATTCAATGCCCACGGGCAGACAGAACAGGCTGTCAGATCCCCTGGAACTGGAGTAATGGACAGTTGTTAACTGCCATATGGGTGCTGGGATTCGAACATGGGTCTTCTCCAAGAACAACAAATATTATTAACCACTGAGCTGTCTCTCCAGACCTGGACATGCAATTTATTAATCAAATCTGTTTTCAGAAATTTATGGCCATTGGGTCAATTAGAAGTGCTAAAACTCTTTCCAATATTTTTAGAATTTTGGGTCCTCTTTATCCTCCAACAGTTTTATATACACAGATTTATTTGATGCAGATATTTTAGAGATGCCCCCTCTTATCTTGTACCTATTTCCTCTATTGTTGACATTTTATATTATATGGTATAATGTTCACAACCAATGAAATAATACTGGTGTATAGATAGATAGCATCATTCATTGAAACCTGTGCTTCAGTCATTTCCCCCAGTTTTTTCTTACTTAAGATTCTATCCAGGATGCCATGTTACACAAGTCCTCATGCCTCCCTTAGGCTCATCTTAACTTCTACAGTTTATAATGATATTTTTTGTTACTGATGGCTGACAATTTTGCAAAGTAGTGGTCAAGTATTTTTCTGAATGCCATTTAACTGGGACTTCCGTGATTATAGCACTATTAGCTGTTTATGTGTGGGTGACCACAAATGGGATGTATCATTTCCATATCACAAGGTATCATATCAAGGACACACATGTCAATCTCAGTAATAACCAGAGAGATACATAGAGAAGTGACATTTATTTGGGATTTCAAAATATCATAATGAGACTCTTAGGACCATTTTTCAAAGATATTCAGTCAAGAGTAAGTTTTTAAAAGCAAGGAAGAGAGATTTTTTGCATAAGCTACTTGGTCACAAGTTCATTGCTCTTGAGAACTGAGGCAGAGGTTTGCAATGGTTGTGACCTGGACATGTTCTTCTTTTCAACTGCTGAAGTCATAGTGAATGTTAAAGTTAAGCTTCATTACAGGAACCAGGAAGAAATATCTTGTAGTATGCCTGGAAGTGCTTAAACATTATTTATCCTAGCCAAGTGGACATGGGGATAGACTCCCTTTGCCTGCTTCTACGTAACCTTTTTGTCTGAGTCTCACAAGAACAATTTCATGTTGGTATCAACTTTTACACACCCTCAACATAGCTTATTGCTGTAGACAACAAATGTAATCACTTAGTGTAATGTGATATTTTGGACTGTTCTACACCATTTTCTTTTCTTACCTGTTCTCCAACTCTATACTTTTGGGAGAGGGAATCACTATTAACATACACATTGAAGGGTTGAGTAGTTATGATCCATATCCATAAGGGCAGACCATGTACAAAAATTATTCTGAGTTCTTCTGAATGGAAGATTTCTTCATCCTTCTAATTTATTGAATTATTTTAGAAGTATAGGGCAAAGACATTAAAACATATACTGTGGTTTATAATCCACTACTGCATATTTTTGTTTCTCAAATTGTTCCAACATTGGCCACTAGGAGTTTTTCATTTGGTATTTTTATCCTTTCGTCTTTCTCTTACCACTGTGTTAGCAGGGAGCAGAGACTAATATTTTTTACTTATTCCTTTACATTTTCATACATGTATATAATACATTTTGATCATAAATACCTTCACCCCTTCTAAATTCCTCTGACACCTTAACGACACATCTCCTTCCCAACTTTATCTCCTCCTTTTTTCTCCTATAACTCAGAGTCTAATTACTGTTGCCTTTATGTGCATGGGTGTGGTGTATCATCTGGAGCATGGGTAATTTACCCTCAAAGAAAAGTGATACTCCCTAAATCAGCAGTCATAAACACAGTCAGGGAAGAACCTCATGTGCAACTCCCTCATCATGTTAGAATTCTGACTGGCTAATCTTGTATAAGCCTTGGGAAGGTAACCACAGTAGCTGTTCATGTCTGCAATGGTCATATCATACCCAGAAGACAAGATTTCCTTATCTCTCATTCTGCACAAAACTCAACTCCAAATGGATGAAGAACTCAGCATAAGAACTGATACCATGAAATTGCTAGAGAAAGAGAAGGGAATAAGTTCCAACTTGTAGATATAGGTAAGGACATTCTGAATAGGACACCAGCAACACCTCTACCTAGCAACCCTCCAAAATTTTACTGTGTCTTCTGACTAGAGGGATCCAGACCTTAGGAGAAAGCCTGAGAGCATCTGATTCTCATCCAACTTGGGCCTCTGTCAGAACTCTTGAGCAGCAGGATGAAAGCCATCTGGCTCCACCAATATAAAATCAAAAGAGAAAACCTGAAGCTTATATCAACCAGCTTTTCATGCCCAACAAGTAAACCACAGAGGCAAATACAGTTTGTATGAAGCAGACCCAAACTCAACAAGGGAAGGCTTGAGTCTCATTCAAGATTCAGAAACTACAAAAGAAATACACATGTCAAAGTCACAGCAAAAAAATTAATAACATGAAAAACCCAAATAATATATCCCCACCAAGTGCCAACATTCCTATAGACGAATAGAATGAGAACTCCCTAGAGATAACACAGGACATGAATTTCAAAATACCAATTATAAACATGATAAAAGAATTTAGTAAATTTAAAAAACACACAAAGAAATCAACTGAAAGAAGTTAGGGAAAACATGTGAATAAATTCAGAAAATAGAAATATTTAAGAATATTTAGGCTGAAATGAAGAAGGAACTGAAACATTCAATAAGCCAATTAGAAATGACAGAGGAAAGCCTCACCAATAGGATGAATGAATGAAATGGAAAACAGAGTATCAAACTGGAAGATAAAGTGGAAAAATTGGACCACTCAAGTAAAGATTATGAGAAATTTAAGAAAACATAAGAATGGAATAATCAGGAATTGTGTGACACCATAAAAAGACCAAACATACATCATAAGCTTAGAGGAAAGAGAAAAATCTCAGGATAATGGTATGGAACAGATCTTCAATAAGATGGCAGAAGACCCCCCCCCACAAAAAGAAGACCAAACTTATGAATCATAGGCATGCAGGAAGAAGAATCTCAGGATAATGATATGGATCAGATCTTCAATAGGATTGTAGAAGAAATTTTCCAAAAATTAAAAAAAGACATGCCCATATAAATACAAGAAGCACATAGAACACCAAATAGACAAGACCAGAAAGGAAACTCTCAATGGCAGACCATAGTAAAAACATTAATGTACAGAACAAAGAGAGAATACTGAAAGCTCCAAAAGAAAAAGAATAAGTCACATATAACGGAAAACCTATCAGGATTACAGCTGACTTTTCAGTGCAAACTATGAAAGCCAGAGAGCTTGGACCAAAGCATTCCCACTTCTAAATGACAACACACGCCAACCCAGATTACTTTACCCAACAAAAATGTCTATTATAGTTGAAGGGGAAAGAAAAATCTTCCATGGCATAAATAGGCTAAAAGAATTCATGGCCACAAAACCCAGTGCTTCAGAGAGCTCTTGAAGCAATACAAAGATCTGAGGAAAGGAACTATACCCAAGGGGTAACAGAAAGAAACTTAATGAAGGCATAACTTTGGAAATACACAGTTAAACCAAAATTCAAACAGAAATGAAAATGACAAGAATCAATACACATCTTTCATTAATAGCTTTAAATATCAATGGACTGAACTCCCCAGTCAAAAGACACAGACTAGTTTCATGGATTAAGAAACAAAACTCATCTTTTTGTTATCCGCAAGAAACCCATTTCACTTTCAAGGACAGGCACTACCTTAAGATGAAAGGATGGAAAAAAATATTCCAAGCAAATGGTACTAAGAAAAAAGGAGGAGTTTCAATTCTAACATCTGACAAAATAGATTTCAAACTCAAACTAATCAGAAGAGATAAAGAAAGCCACTTCGGTCTGATCAAAGGAACAATTGACCAAAAAGATATTACAATCATGAACATATATTCACCAAACTCTGGTGTACCCAACTTCATTAAAACAGTACTATAGAACTTTAAGACCCAGACTAATCTCAACCCATTAATAGTAGGGGACTTCAATACCCCATTGTCTCCATTAAATAGGTCAACAGGACATAGAATTAATGGAGACACATCTGAATTAAACATCACCATATATCAAATGGACCTAACAGACATCTACCATATATTCCACCCAAGCACCAAAGAATATACTTTCTATTTAGCGCCTCATGGAACTTTTTCCAAAGTCGACCACATACTGGGGCACAAAACAAGCCTCAACAAATACAAAAAGATTGAAATAATTCCATGCATTCTATCAGACCACAATGCAATAAAACTTAAAATCAACACTGGGAGAAACCCTAGTAACCACATGAACACATGGAGATCAAACAACACACTCCTGAATGATGAATGGGTCAAAGAAAAACTAAGAAAGAAACAAAAATATTCCTGGAACTAAATGAAAAGGAAAATACAACACAACAAAATGTCTGGGACACGTTGGAAGCAGTCCTTAGAAGGAAATTTATAGCTCAAAGTACCTACATTAGAAAATCAAAAAGAACACACAAAAAAAATGACTTTTGCAATTCATGACACTTGAAAAGCAACAACCAATGAAACCCAAATCCAGAAGACAAGAAGAAATGACAAAAATCAGAGCAGAAATTAATGAAATGTAAACAAAGAAAACGATTCAAAGAATCAAAGAATGCAAGACCTGGTTCTTTGAAAAGATAAAGAAGATTGATGGACACTTTGCCCAGTTAACTGAAAGAAGGAAAAAGCACCTCTAAATCAGCAAAATCAGTGATGAAAGGGGAAACATCACAACAAACATCAAAGAGATCCAGAACAGTATAAGAAAATATTTTAAAAACCTATGCACTACTAAATTTGAAAACCTAAAAAAAATGAACAGGTATCTAAAAGTGTGGGAATCACCAAAACTAAATCAAAAAGAGATCAGCAGCTTAAACAGACCCATAACACATAGGGAAACTGAAACAGTAATACAAAATATCCCCACTAAAAACAGCCCAGGACCACATGGATTTACAGCAGAATTCTGCCAGACATTTAAAGAAGATCTATATCCAATACTATTTAATTTGTTCAAAAGGATAGAAATGGAGGGAAAACTTTTAAATTCCTTCTATGAAGCCAGCATCACTCTAATATCAAAACCAGGTAAAGATACAACCAAAAAAGAAAACTATAGACCCATATCCTTAATGAACATAGATGCAAAAATTCTCAACAAGATACTTGTAAACCACATACAGACACAAATCAAAAAGATCATCCAACATGATCAAGTTGGCTTTATTCCAGAGATGCAGGGATGGTTCAATATGCATAAGTCAATAAACACCATAAATCATATAAATGCACTCAAAGATAAGAACCACATGGTCATCTCAATAGATGCAGAGAAGGCCTTTGACAAAATTCAACATTCATTTATATTCAAAGACCTACAGGGAATTGGACTGGAGAGGACATACATCAACATAATAAAAGCCATATACAACAAACCCACAGTAAACGTCATTCTAAATGGAGAAAAATGGGAAGCATTCCCATTAAAATCAGGAACCACACAAGGCTGTCCACTATCTCCACTCTTTTTTAAAATCATGTTTGAAACTCCTGCAAGAACAATAAGACAAGAGGAAGAAATTAAAGGAGTAATAATTGGAAAAGAAGAGGTCAAATTATCTCTTTTTGCAGAGTATATGGTACTATATCTAAGAGATGCCAAAAATTTCACCAGAAAACTCCTAGAAATGATTAACACTTTCAGCAAAGTGACAGGTTACAAAATTAATCACAAAAGTCTGTAGCCTTTCTATATACCAATAACAGGCAATCAGAGAAAGAGTACATGGAAACATCCCTTTCACAATAGCTTCAAAAAAAAAAATCTCAGAATAAATCTGACCGACGACATTAAAGACCTCTAAAATGAACATTTTTGATCTTTAAAAGAAGAGCTTGAGGAAAATATCAGAAGATGGAAGAACCTCCCATGCTCATGGATTGGAATAATTAATATTGTGAAAATGACCATTCTACCAAAAGCTATTTATAAATTCAATGCAATGCCAATCAAAATCCCTATGGCATTCTTCACAGTATTGGAAAAAAATATCCTAAGGTTCATATGGAAGCACAAAAGACCTCAGATAGCCAAAGCAACCCTAAGAACTAAGAGCAATGTTGGGGGATTGCTATACCAAATTTTAAAGTATATTACAGAGCTATAGTCATAAAACAACATGGTACTGGCACAAAAATAGACCCATAGATCAATGGGTCAAAATAAAGAACCAAGTATGAGTACATGCAATTTCAGCCACCTGGTATTTGACAAAGGGGCCAATAACATTCATTGGAGGCAAGGCAGCATGTTCAACAAATGGTGCTGGCAAATTCTACTGGATCTCCACTTGTAGAAGAATGAAACTAAACCCCTATCTTTCACCTTGCACAAAAGTCAACTCCAAATGGATCAAAGATCTCAATGTAAAGCCTGAAACTCTGAAACTTGGAAGAAAACATCTGAAATAACCTACAGGATATAGGTATTGGAAAGGATTTTCTAAACTGGCCATCAATTGCTCAGGAAATAAGGTCAAGAATCAATATATGGTACCTCATTAAACTAAAAAGCTTTTGTACATCAAAAGAAGAAACGAAGGAAGTGAAGAAAAATCCCACAGAGTGGGAGAAAATCTTCACCAGTGACACACCTGACAGAGGTTTAATATTCAGAATATATAAAGAACTCAAAAACAAAGAATCAAGAAAGGAAGTAACCCAATTAAAAGTTGGGCTAAGGAGCTGAAAAGATAGTTCCCAAAAGAAGAAATAAAGATGGCTAAGAAGCATCTTACATTATTAGTAGTTAGGGAAATGCAAATTAAAACCACTTTAAGATTTCATCTTACCCTAGTCAGACTGGTTAAAATCAAGAGAACAAATGTTGGAGAAGATGTGGGGAAAGGGTAATGCTCATCTACTGCTGGTGGGACTGCAAACTTTTTCAACCCCTATGGAAAGCAGTATGGAGAACTCTGAAAAAACTACAAATGAACCTACCATTTGACCCAGTTATACCAGTCCTTGGCATATACCCAAAGAACTCATCCTATTGCAGAGACACTTGTACATCCATATTCATTGCTGTTCTTTTCTCAATAGCTGATATATGGAAGCAACCGAAGTGTCCCTCAACTGACAAGTGGATGATGAAAATGTGGTTCATGTATACAATGGAGTTTTACTCAGAAATAAAGAAAGATGAAATCATGAAATTTTCAGGTAAATGGATGGAACTAGAAACTGTTACACTAAATGCAGTAACACAGACTCAGAAAAACAAATGATGTATGTTCTCCCTCATATGTGGATCCTAGCACCAAATCCTTGTGAGAATGTTACCAGACATAGCTACAGGAACCAGGATAACAAAAAGGAACCAGGGAGGCAAAGGAAAAGAAAGAACCTGAGAGAGAAGAACAGTAAGAAATAGGTGTTACTAGGGGAGATATGGATAAAAATGAGGTTATTTAAATGGAAGGTCAGAGGGAGGGTTATACAAGGAACTTTGGGGATAAAGGGAAAGAAAGAGTTCTCAAGAGAGGTGAGACAATAGAAGAAGGGTATTATTAAGGGAGAAATGGGAAAAAAATTGGGCCACTTTAAATGGGGAACCCATGGTGGAAGGTTTAGACAGTGAGAGAAATAAATAATGCCTAATTAGTTTAAAAAGAAAAAAAAAAAAAAAAACCAGAGGGAACTACATTAGTCTAACATCCTACTGAGAAATTACACATACGACTAGTTCACAGAACAAGATATATGCTTAGTCAAGGTTTATTTGAGAATGTTTGGTTTTTGACCAAGCTTTATCTACATAGCACATGGTAATTAAAAGTACCAGACTGGAGTAACTAACCTTGGATGTTTAACAACCATACTTTGAGGCACTTTCTAATCTGGTCAGAGGGACTTAAAGGACAGTTTTTGCTCCTTGCCCTCCAAGGTTGAATAAGTTTCAGGGGACTATGGAGCATCTCTCAAAATGTCCTGTAACTGTGGTGAGTCACCTGTCCTCTTGTTCAAGGAGGCCGTGGAGACTCCACCAGATGGACATGAACCAGTGTCTAGTCTACAAGGGGGAGGATCAACACAGATGTGAGTCTAATTCACTGCTGGGAGGTGCATGTGGCATCCAATCCCCTCCTCCCAAGGTCCTTGCAACAACCTAAGGAAAAAATTCTCAGAACTCCAGTTTGAAGAATTTTAATGAGTTTATTGGACTTGCTCACTGAGCTTAGGCTGCGGGTTTCCTTACAGACCAGCGGGTGCCCCCCCATTCACAGCTGTGTTTGAAAGTCCACACCTACACATTAATCTGGTGGTTCCAAAATGATGAGAGACCAGCCTTGTGGTTTTCCCAGCTTTTATACCCTTAGCCCCTCCCCTGCAAGAGGCTATGGTCAACTGATTGGCTGGAAGAGGGAAGGGGAGTGGCTTCTTTGCAGGGCATGGGAAGGAGTGGGGCCATGGCTTGTCATCACAGGGTCAGAGGAACATCCTCTGGGTCACAAAAGAGGACATATTTCCTCCATGCTTCCAGTGAAGCCAGCCATGGTTGAGTAGGACCTTTGACTTATCTTCCCATAGATTGAACTGGTAAATGAAAGGAGCCAGGGGCTCCTCCCTAGTCCATGTGACCCCTGAGGAACAGATCCTCAAACGACCTTAAGAATAAAAATAAATTGGTTTATTTCAGCTAACTCTATGGTCTTAAACACCCAAAAAGAAAGTATAACCAAAGATTAAAGTGATAAGTATATTTCTTTAAGAGTTCATATGTATAGCTAAAGACTACATAACAAGGAACAATACCAGACTGGCAACACCTTCCTTTGAGTTATTGGCCAGGGTGTCCTAAGACACAATAACCCAGCATAGAGCTGGGAAAATGAGCAGCAGACCCCAATCTTATCTAAAGGAATGTTGTCAACTGATTGCTGCTAGATGAGGAAGAGCTGATCTTCCTAAAACAAGGGACTGTAGATGGGCTGACTAGACTCAGCAGATGGGCTTGTACTGGGGAACGACTGGGGACACTGACAACATAGTGGACAGTAACAGGCATGACAGAGTATATGGGCTCCAGTGCGGGGCTGGGGGGCTATAGAAGGGTGCCATTTGTGATGCAGGTATAAAGATGATTAAGATTGGTATGTTCTGTATGAAATACATAAGAAAAAAATCAATTAAAAAAGTGAGCTATGGAACAGAACAGAAAGTTCTTAAAAGAAGAAATATAAATGAAAAAGTGTTCAACATCCTTAGGTATCAGGGAAATTCAGATTAAAACCATTGAAAGTTTTTGAGAACTTCCTTTCTCTCAGACTAATGATTCTTTATCACATAGGGAAGTCCTTTTACAGATCACTTGCCCCAGCTCCAGAATTAGCCAGGGAGCTCTGCTTCTTTTATACCAGAAATATATTAGAAACCAAAAATCCAGTGCTCCTCTACTCGTTACTAGTTAAGTATCACTGATTCATCTGGATTCTGTCAGCTGGCCAAAGATTGTATGTGTGTACTCTATCCACATGTATCTTTAAATAGTTCTAATGTGTGAATTTGAGTACATTAAGGTAAAATTATGTTTATATTGATGTGTCCAACCCTGATTCATTATTGCATATATCATTCAATATTTTCCTTCTGGTTCTCTGTAATTTCCTACTCTGATAGTGAAAACTGACATTTGCCACATGTTAACTATTTACTTAATTGTTTGGTTCTAGCCTAGTTGACAGGTACAGTGAGTTCAGAACTTATTATTTAACCTTATGCAAAATAACTTTATCAACTGCAATACAGATATTTGAAATTTATTTATTCTCCATGTGTTTTCAAACATAATTAAGTGAGCTCATTTCTGATGACACTCTTTAGTGAGGGTATTCTACACATTCATAACATAGTTTTATTCATTTGTCACAAACTACATTTAACTATAAACCACTCAAGCTTCTAAATAATTTACCCAGGATAACACAACCTCTTGTCTCTTAGTAGGTGAGACCCTACTGATAAAGACAGGATTATATTTCTGATACAGGACTTGAAGCAATGGAGCAACTGACTTGGAGGCCTTCTAATAGAAGTTTGGCTATCATAATGCTAGATGATACTATGCAAACTTCCAAGGGAGAAAAACAATCAATGGTTCAACCCATCCCTCAAGCCTAATAACCATAATGACTGACATGGCAAAATACCTCTGTTGGTGCAGTAATGGCACTGTTATCTGGGGGACAATCAATAGCTATCTAATTGGACTTGAAGCCAACTCAGTAGGAGTGAACTCATGGGTGGCTCTGTAAACTCAGTTAAGTACACATGGCAGGAAAAGACATAGATCCTAGAGAAAATTCTACCTCTTTTATATCTTTAGACAAATAAAATTTCTTACTATATGCTAAATATTGATTCTTATACTTACAGACAAGCATCCTGTATACCACTAATCAAAGAAGCTTCTTCTTTTTGAAACAGATGGATGCTATGCAGAATTACACAGCTGGTCATACAGAGAATGTCTGAGAGATTCCCAGTACTAGTTGACACATCTGTAGTTGAACATCTACAAATAAGGCTCATGGAACTTAGCAAAACAAGGGTAGAGAGAAAACTAATGCATCCCTTAACTCTCACCAATAAAGCTTCCTTGAACAGCAGAGTGTGATATACATGGAAAGCCACAACTGCCTAAGTTTTAAAGAATAAGAGACTACAGAGTATGTGTCCCTGGATAGGACGCTAATATAGTACCTCACCCACCCATGGCACAGGGGTATTTCAGAAGAGTGGGCAGAAAGAGTGTAAGAGCCAGGGCTGGTTCATGATCACAGGGAAGCAGAGGCTTTCAGGCCACTGGAAACTTGCACACGTGAACGTGGTGCAATGGTAGCATGGAGCACAGCACACATGCCAACTTGAACAAAGACCCAGAGGAAAGGAGAGAGATGGCTGGTCAGCCAGCCTTAGATTGAGAGCTGTTGGAGGCTAGTTGCTACTGGGTAGGGGAGAGCATGCCTTTTCATGATCTCTGGATGGACTGACTGGACTTCAGTGGATGAATTTGCATAGAAGGGTATCTAGGTGCAAAGGACCTACCACGTGTGGCAGAGTGCATGCAGGAGGCATGAAGCAGGGAGGGCATCTGGATCTGACTGAGAATTGTATGAGAATACAAAAGTTCAATATTTTTTTTTAAATAAAAGCCCTAACAAATTCAAATTTGTTAAGAGTTTCATGTTTTTCCTTTCCTAGGATGTCATAGAAATGGTACCAGAGAATATGTATTCTATTCAGCCTGGCTTCTTTCACTTAATAATATGTATCTATTCAAGATTCATTATTGTTCTGATTGGCTTAATAGCTCTTTCCTTTTCATCACTAAATGCAGAGATCTCTTGGTTGCTTCTTTTTCTTTCATAATTTTAAATATAGTTGCTATCAATATTTGTATTCATATTTTTGTGTACAAGTTATCAACTTGTCTGTGTAAATATCTGTGAGCATTACTGCTAGATTATATTGTAATATTGTACTTAGCTTTATAATTGTCTGTCAAGTTGTGTTCCAAATTGCCTGTGCCATTTTGCATTCACAGCATTAATGAATTAGGAATTGTGCTTTGCTCTCTTGCTGACATTCAGATTTCAGCTTTTCATGTCTCAGGCTTAAGATCAAGTGTAGCATTTCCATTCTATTGATAGTATCAAAACCACATATCAAATTAAGAAAACTAAATGCATCCAATTAACCAGTCTTTAATTATTTGACTTTGGTGTGGTATAAAAAAACACATTATCAAAATCATAATCATGTTAAATTTCTTTGACATTTTTCTTGTGGAAATTTTAGTTTTTGATCTTGCACATAGGTTTTTGATTCATTTTGAGTTAGTGTTTTGGGAAGGTTTAGGTTCTGAATGTCTAAGTTGATTTCTTTGTAAGTGAACAACATTAATGCAAGTATAGTCTATAAATGAGAAAATCATTTAAGCATATTTATGTCAGTCTGATTATAGGCACTCTCTCCATGGAACTTTAAATTCATTATTTTGTCAATTGTATACTTGCTATCATTGGAGTTATATAGGAAAGAAAGCAAATTTATTTTGTCTTACACTTTCAGAGACTTCAGTGCAAATTCACATCCCCTGTTTTTCATCTCATGACAACAATGAAGAGAGAGAGGAAAATGAGCCAGAATCCCAGTTTCTCCTTCAAGTGCATTCACTCCATTACCTAACTCTCCCATTTGGTCCACTTCCTACTGGTTCCACTACCTCCCCATTACACATTCACTTTACCAGACCTTTAATGTGTGGACCTCTAGGAACACTCAGTATTCAAACTGCAGGAGAATGTGTATTTAAATTCCTTAGTGACAAACTTTGAAATATTTTATTGAATTTTTTTGTATTTCATGCACATCTTAATCATCTTTATACCCCCTTCCCCATCGGCACTCTCCCATACTGGAGTTCATACACTCTGCCATTTATGCTAAGGTTCATGGAGTGAAGTTATTGTCCCCTGACATCCTTCAGTACAAGTTCATCCACTAGGGTCTGGTCAGTCTATCTAGAGTCACTCCCTTAAAGAAGATCAGCTCTTCGTCAGTCAGTAGTAGTCAGCTTCCAATAGTTCTTTAGCTAAGACTGGGGTTTGCAAACTCTTAAGAATTTAGCCTGTGGACTTCAGTTAACACATTTCTATTTTTCTTCCATTTACAATTAATATTTGATTCCAAAGTGAATCTTTTACTCTTTAGGTTTTAATAATGACAACTTCCTGATTCCAAATATCAAAATCATTTTTTTCTTTTCTTTTTTTTTTTTTTGGTTATCTCTTGCTGCATTTTTTATAAACTTCCCCAATAGCGAATGTATTAAAACAATTCCCCCCCCCCCCGTGGACAAAGAATCTGGAAAGAGACAAGCCTTGTGGAATATTTTATTTGATTTTATCTAGATTACCTAGATCATTAAGTAGGAGATATGAAGAGGTGGGTGTGTTGGCCTTTTGAACCCATGGACAATTCCATGAACCTGTGGACCATTCCATGCAATCTTACCACATGATTAGTTTGGCCCCACTCTTCTCATAACAGCTTCTGAGTGGGAGAATTGCATACTTGGTAATTCAGGAAAGCCAGACAGGAATTTAACCACCTGTTTTTGATCTGGCTTTAAATTTTACATGTCACCATGGCTGTAATGTCATACTGGTCAACTAGATATTGAGGGAAAATTCAAAGACAGTAAATATACTTACACATAGCACAGGAAACTATCAGCAGAGCAAAAATACAGCTTAAAAACGGGATAAAATCACCAGCTATATCTACAACATATAAAGAACTGTAAAAATCAAACCACCTCCTGACAATAAATGGACTAATGAACAGCCAGCTCTCAAAAGAAGAAACTTAAATGGCCAATAAATTTTAAAGTTATTTTTATTAATTCATTGATATTTCATACATATATTCAATCTTAATTATCCCTGTTACCTCCTTCCAACTCCCCATGGACCCACCAACCCATTTCCTTCCTTACTAAATGTCCTCGTTTTCATCATCATCATTATTAATAGTCCTCTGAGTTAAGTTAGAGCCATCTAGGTACAAAAGGGTGTAGAGAATAAGAGATTGTAGAGTTCCTGTCCCTAGATGGGACTTCTGTACTAAATCTCACCCATCTGTGGCTCAGGGACCATTGTGGAAAACATATGGAAAGACTGTAAGAGTCAGAGTTGGTGCTGGAACTTAAAGAAATAGAAACTTTCAGGCCTCTGGAAACGTGCTCATGAACTTGCAACAATGGTGACAGTATGCATAAGACCCATGTGGACTTAATCAGACAAAACCCAGCATAGAACAGGGGAAATGGGCAGCAGGCCCCAACCATAGCCAAGGAACTATTGGCAAATGATTACTATGGGGTGAGGGAAAGTAGATCTTCTTTAAGGGTGTGACTCTAGATAGGCCGACTAGACTCCAGTGGATGAACATGCATAGAGGGACATCTGGATACAAATGCTTGACTGGATAGGACTTAACACATATGACAGAATACCTGAAGTCTGGTGGAGGAAGGTATGGGGGTCAGGGAGAGGGAGGAGGTCTAAATTCAATTAAGGTGTATTATATGAAATTCACAAAAATGCAAGAAAAATTGGGAAAAAAGAGAAAATTAAAATTGTGAAATTTTCAGGAAAATGTATAATTCTGGAAAATATTAAGTGAGGTGATGCAGACTAAGAAAAAATAATGTTTTCTCTCACATGTATAGCCTAACTACTTTTCTCTTTAAAAATCAAAATGTTTTATTCACTCAGAAATACCTACTTTCTCACATTACCATCCAGATTTTAGATTTAAATAAGTCAAAACTGACTCTGTTGAGTGGTGACTTGAGTGATTTGCTTTTATGGCTCCATAGATAAATACAAAACTTTCAAAGATTTCATGTATATAAATAACAGATTGTGAGAGCGGGTGTGGACTATAAAGTTAGATAGAGGAGCACCATCGGGAACATGTAGTATTGAGGAAGAGGGGTTGGGGAAAAGACACCAGGTGTCATGAAAGCAGTAAAAAAGGCTACTTGGGGTGGAGGAGGCAAAGAATGGGGAAAGTGCATGGGGCAGAAAAGGGGTGAAGAGAAACAATGAAACCAAACACTGAAGGTGAGAAAGAAGGAAAGTAATAGAAGGGAAGGAAGGAAGGAGGGAAGGAAGGGAGGAGGGAGGGAGGGAAGGAAGGAAGGAAGGAAGGAAGGAGGAAAGGAGGGAGGAAGGAAGAGAGGAGGGGGGGGGGGAGAAAAGGAAGGAAGGAAGGAAGGAAGGAATTTTTATGGATAGACACATTTCTAACGGGGTGGAAGGGGAGGGGAAAGAAAGAAGGTGAAAGGGAGGGAAGCAAGGAAGGAAGGCAGGAAGGAAGGAAGGAAGGAAGGAAGGAAGGAAGGAAGGAAGGAAGGTAGGTGAACCCTGCTTCTTAGAATATGTTCCAAGCCTGTCTACTTTATAAAACCAAACCCGAAAAGCCAAACACTTGACAAAAGGATATATACAAACTAAAAAAGTGAAAAAGCAGAATTAGAAAATGACTAAATAACTATTTTTGTGATTTTGGCTTTTTTCCCCCTGTGGTACTGGGTATTGAACCTGGGGCCTGGGACACCTCAAGACAAGTATTCTGCCACTGAGCTCTAGCTCCAGCCCAATTGATTTATTTTTCTTTCAGTTGGGAGTTGTTATATGAGGAGTTAGCTTGCAAGCTTATTGAGTATTTGCAGGAGGCAAAAAGCAAGCTGGGAGAAGACGGTGTGATAACCCTGTAGAGAAAAGATAAAATTTTGTTCATAATTTATTCCTTTATTTCAGCAGATGTTTGTTAGATACTTATTTCAGGTCAGATAATTCTTTGGTCACTGAATGACCAGAATAGGAACTTAAATTCTAGTGGGTGTAATCGTGTATCAAAAATGTAAAAACGAAAATAATTTAAGCAGAATTATCTGGTAATTAAAAAATAAAGTTAAAAAAAATATTAGATATTTTTCCTATGATGACTTTGCCCTGAAAGCTACATGAAAGAGGAGGACACACATATGACATTTGGTAGAAGAATATGTCTCACAGAAGAAATAGCTAGCATGAGACTTGTGGATATGTAAAGGTCTAACCTCTGGGTAAGAAATCTTTATTTCATGTGAATAGCGTTTGACACAACTTAGTTTGTCTGAAAAGAAAAGTTACACTATATCCTCAATATTCTGATAATAAATGACTACAAGTTTATGCCTAGGAGTTTTTAGAGTAAAGAACTAACTGAATATGGGATCTGCAAAAGAAAGCTATTGTCTGGGATGAGTAGGTCTTAGATGACCTTGCCTTTTCTTAGCTCCTTGGAATGCTTCCTTCTATTAAGAGAATCTTTGCACTTATACTTCAGCCTTTGAGTTTCCTTTTCTGCACTTAGGTAACTGTCTTAACCTTCAATTCTCAAATCAAACACCACATCCTTAAAAGTTGCCATTACTGTTTGTAATAGCTTACTTGTATAATCTACAAGCCTCATGAGGGTGGGATCAATGTTTGTTTAGTTTAATGGTATTTATTCCCAGTGTATAACAGAGTGCCAGGGAATCTTTCTATGAAAGAAAGCTTTAAAAAATCCAGGAAAAGATAAGCAAAAGCTTCAGGAACTTCTTATATTATGCCCAACATATTCTACACATACCAGTTTGTAAGTGGAGCACAGAATAACACACACAGCATTTTGTCTTTCATGGAATTAGTTAATTGTATTTTTTTTAAAAAAGAAAAGTGATGAGGCAACCTTGAATTCAAATTTCTGTGCATCAAAATGAGGCCTTTTACATGCTTAAAATAATCACTTAGTAACACACATGCCTGACGAACCATTGACTGTATTCCATATATTGCAAGAAAATCCCAAGCATACTGAACATGTAGGGAAAATGAGTAAAGCTCCTATATTACATATGACATTTTATATGATAATACTGAAATTTTAATTCATTGTAAAAATCTTTTCCTTTATAAAATATATAGTCAATCAAAGAGACTAGGAATAATACCTGTCATGGCAGTGTATTGCTAATGGTATATTTAAAAATTCTTAGATCGTTAAAAAGATACTTAACAATAATAATCAAAGAATAGGTCAATAAACTGAAAGGAAGTGAGGAGCCATGGGATGAGTTGGAGGGGACTTGGAGAGATAGACCTATATTTAATACTTCCTATTTTTTAAAAGATTTTGTACTAAAAAGAAGTAATATAATTCTAGCATTCAGTTTTGAACTATTTCATCATTTATAGTTGTTAAATATTATGCATTATAATAAAATTATAAAAATACTTCATCCACAAAATTGCTGTCATGTGAAAATATATATACTTCACACTGCTAAAGTAGACTTGGGAAAGCTCATGTTTTCTAACATGTCTGCATTTGAGTTGGGCAAGTTTCTTGCTCTTAGTTCATATTATCTAAAAAGTGAAAAGAACCATTTTTTTTTCAAAGAAGCAGAGTAAAGATTATCAGAAAAGACCATTTATAACACAAATGTCCCAACTGAAGTTTTTGATTTACTCCTTTTCTAATAACAATTTATTATATATAGTCCCCCTATCCACACTTAAACCACAAAACTATAGAAGATGTGTTTGGTGCCTGAAACATTGAAATTTGGGAGACACAACTGTAGACAACTGTCACCAGAGTTCTTTCTGGGTCTCTTGCACTATCAGGCAAACTGTATAACATATCTTTATGTACATTTATTATTATTGTGGGCGGGGAGGGAGGGACTTACAAAGAAACAAACACCCAGTGCCTGGCTCTGCACCACCCAGCTCTGTGCTGCGCTCAGAGCCCACCATTTCCAGATCACCTCCGTGGCATGCACAGAGTCACTGCTAGCTTTCATCCATGCTTCAGGGGCCAGTAGTCTTGCCCCAGGTCCGTAAGTGCCAGGTCATTCTGTTCTTGAGTACACCCAGCTGCTGCGCCCCTTCTCATTCCTGGCTTGGGTTCCAGATGGTGCCACAAGCCCCTCCTTCTGCTGCTAACTCTCCACAGTCAATTCTCAGCAGCAGGCCCTGCCCCTTGGAGGAACCAGGAACCCTGGGGAACACAACTCTGAATCAATGTTCCATGGAAGTTGAGAAAAGAGAATGTATGTAGACTGCTGAATGATGAGAGGGAATAGGGTCTATATGACTGATAGATGAAAAGTATGTATAAATGTAAAGGAAATGTCCACAAAACAAGATTCTCCTAACCTACTGAGATGCATCCTGTACCTGGGCACAATGTCATTGCTCACTACTTCTCTTCTTTCCTGATGTTAAGGCCAAAGGACAGGATGACTGAAGTACACATCAGGTACAAGTTGGAGACTTACACAACCTTGTTTTGTAATGAATTCTGACTCCATTTTGTTAAGATTCTTTCAAAGTTGCTTTCAATGTATTTTCCATTACTTTCACAATTTATAATTGTTATTTTTGCCTGTGTAATTCAAAATGGGACAGCACATGGAGATTTATACCAGGTAGGGGAATTCAGTGTCAAACTGGAAGTCTTGGGGGAGGGGGTTGGGGCAGAAGAACTGATGTGGATATTCACACAAAATGAATATGTGATGATTATGTGATGAAAATAAAATATGTGGAATTTATTTCATAGTGGTTATTGACTTTTAAATTACCAGTGTTGAACTGTACTCCAAAGAATAAAGAATTATCCTTATATAAGGGCTTTAAGTTCGATATATACGGGACTCAGTTTTGTTAAAACTTGAAGTCAAGTGAATAGGAATATATATATTTTTTTAAATTCAGAAACTAAAAATAAATCCAAGCAAAAGAAGGCCCATTTACTACCTAAGTTTGTGTTTGTCTCTCTGACTCCATTCTGCCTCTAACTTGTTTATCCCTCTTAAGTTTCTCTCAAGAGTTACCTTGGATTTCAGGAACAACAGGACTGATCCATAAACACTCTTTTGACAAGGAACTGAAACCATTCTTAAGCCTCAGTGAGAGTCACAGAACACATGGCTGCATGGTGAGATCACCCAAAAGTAGGAGTGATTACATGGGAACTGAGGCTGCCCCCCTAAGCAGGAGCCTGACATCCTTGGAATCAGAATCAGTGACAACAGCAATAATTTATTCAGGAGACACTTCACAGAGCCAGTCCTGACATCATGATAAGCCAGACCACAGCCTAGCCAAAATTGCTTTCTCTGTCAACAATACAACACCCCAGCTATACACATTCCCCAAATTTGCCTTGATTCTCCTTTCCTACAAAGTCTCAAAATTCCTCAGTCTTTGAGTGACAAATGCTGAGACACTGAACTCCTTTAGTCTTACTAGTGGACCCACAGTGTTTAAAGCTCCTTTCCTGGTCTTCAGCATGCTTGGTCTCTTTGATAGGCACCCATGGATGAGTGACAGCCTTTCTTGTGTTGAGTTCCCCAGAAATAATAGAAGTGTAAATGAGCATTACTTTTAGTTTATTGGGAACAATATTAATTACTTCTCGGATAAGACACTGTGACTGAGGAAACTTACAGAAGGAAAAGTTTATTTGGCTTAGAGTTCAGAGGGTTAGAGTCCAAAAAGGCAGGGTGAGGAGTGGTCGCAGAAATGCTCAGAGCAGAAAGCTGAGCAAGCACATATTCAAGCAGGTACAGGAAGTAGAGCATGACTGGAAATCTGCCAAAGCTTAAGAACTCACAGAGCTTACCCCAGTAATGTGCTTCCTCCAGTACATCTACACAGCCTAAACATTCTATAACAGTGCTACCAAGTGGGGACAAAAATGGACAAATACTTGGAGTCTATGGGAAACATTCTCATTCAAACCACCACAGGTGCCAGCAAACTTTTCAAGGAACTGTGTAAAACAATTTTTTTTCTATAGAAGTTATCAGTATAAAATAATTTTTTAAAATGTAAATAAAACATAAAGGATGTGAAAGAAGCCAGGATATATCTTCTTAACTTACTGATGATTCAATTAGAGACGACTAAGGACTCTGCCTTTCCTCTGTGCTATGAAAGGTCTTTCTAATGTCAGGTGTGGTAGAAGATGTATTTTTAATCCCAGCACTGCAGTGTAGAAGCAGGTGGATCTCTGTGAGTTCAAGGCCACCCTGATTTACAAGGTGAGCACCAGACCATCCAGACCTACACAGGAAGACTGTCTCAAAAGAACCGAAAATGGGCCTGTAGAAATGTGTAGAAATATCACACAGAGCATCCCAAACCATTTTATTCAACTTTATACCCACTTCCCAGATGGCAACACCCCAGAGCCTCCCTCCCGCTACAAGAGCCCTTATACTTTGTTATTCCTGCTACTGTCCACTGTGTTGTCAGCACCCCAGCCATTCCCCACTACTTGTCCATCTAGTGAATCTAGTCAGCCTATCTAGAGGTCTTTGTTTTAGGAAGGTCAGCGGTTCCTCATCTAGCAGCAATCAGTTGTCAATAATCCTTTAGATAAGATTGGGGTCTGATGTTCATTTTCCCAGTTCTATGCTGGGTTACTATTTGGGAGTCCCTTGGGCCACCCAGGCCGAAAATGCAAAAGAAGGTATGTCCTATCTGGCATTGTTGCTTGTTATGTAGCCTTTAGCTATACATATGGACTCTTATGAAATTATATTGACCCCTTTAATCTTTGGTTATACTTTCCTTTTGGGTGTTTAAGGCCATACAGTTGGCCTAGATAAACCAATTTATTTTCATTCTTAAGGTTGTTTAAAGGTCTGTTCCTCAGGGGTCACATAGGCTTGGGAGGAGCCCCTGGCTCCTTTCTTTTACCAGTTCCACCTATATGAAGATAAGTCAAAGGTCCTGCTTGATCATGGCTGGCTTTGCTTGGAAGCATGGAGGAAATGTTTCCTCTGTGTTGATCTTCTTCTTTGTACACTGGACACTGGTTCAAGTCCATCTGGTGGGGTCTACTTAGCCTCCTTGATCAAGAGGACAGGTGACCCACCACAATTACACTGCATAAAATTTAAAAAACTGTAGAAGTTTTTTCTACCTCCCTTCCCCCACTGCCCTATCTAAAGAAGGCAATGCAAATTCTGACTTGATTATCAACATCTTGATGGTGCCAGAAGGATTTGCCTACACTACAAGAAGAATGACTCAAATTCATTCATTCCTGATAACAGAACAATAGAAAAGTTTGTGGGTAAAGCTATATATAATTGACTCTTTTTTAGTAATAAGATGAATTATGTGGCTATTTTTATTTATTTATTTTTTTGTCTTTAAGACAGGGTCTCCCTGTACACACAGTTGGCCTACACTCACTATGGAGAGCCACCTGACTCTGCCTCCCCAGTGCTGAGATTAAAGGCGTCTGCCACCACACCCAACTGTAATGGTCCATTTTCAATCTGTGATATATAGATAGGCTTGGCTCCTTATTCTGTCTCAGATTCTCATTCAAATAGTAAATGCTGTGTAAATACATTTTAAATACAGCAGAAGAACATGCTGTTAAACAATCCCCAGTGGTAAAGAAACTTCTTTTTAATATAAAGTGATCAGTGTTCACTCATTCTAATGAATTGTATTAAATAACGCATTTGCTGCTTTGGTGACAGATGAGCTCAGTACTGTTAATTGAGCTTTTTTCTTTTGTTTTATACATAAATTGGAGATGATACAATGGGTAACATATTTATTTTAAGGTCTACAGAGTCTAATTTGTGTCCCTAAATGTCATTCAGTGTGGGTTTATCCAAGGGAGACTGGTTAATCTAACAAGAGTCAATGCTTTAAAGAGATTGTCTCTGCCCCTTCCAGCAGCCATCTATTGCCACAATTTCCTTAAGTGGGGTTGAAGCTCCTTACCACTTCATGTTAATGCTGGGATTTTATTTTCTGGTTTGATCTTGCACAGGACTTGTACGTGTTGCTGCCATTGCTTTGAATTCATGAGTAACTGACCAGTTTTCTGAAAAACTCTGTTTCCTTGTGGTTATCCACTTCCTCTGGCTCTTAAAACCTTTCTGTCCCTCTTTCCCAATGAACCATGAGACTTGGGAGGAAGAAGTTTCAAATAGGTGTCCTACTCAGGGATAAGCACTCTGCAGCCTCTTGTTCTCTGCACATTGGCCAGTTGTGGGTTTCTGAGTTAATTACCATTTGTTGCATAAGGAAACTTTTCTGGTGAAAGTTGAGAGATGCATTAACCTATAGGTATAACAATGTCATTAAGAATCAATTTAATAAGATAACTATTTTGTAGAAAATTAGTATTAGGAAATGGAGAGAGGGTTCAGTGGTTAAGAACACTGAATGTTCTTGCAGAGGACCCAGGTTTGAATCCCAGCTACCACACGGCAGCTAACAACCATCTGTAACTCCTGTTTCAGGGGATTTGACACCCTCTTCTGTCCTCTGCAGACACTTCACAACATGGGTGCACTTATATGCATGCAAGCATAACACTCATACACATAAAATAATTAAATAAATTTTAAGAAATTTTAAAAAATGAAAGAAAACTCGTATTAGTTTCTCTCTTTTGTCCTGTGACCTGCCTGGCCTCAGGTTCCCAAGCCTGATATCAGTGTCAGTTATGGGCTCCATTCTATGAAATGAACTTTAAATCTAATTAAAGAATGATTGATTATTCCAATAATACTCATACCACTATTGTACCAGTATATCTTGCCACACCAGTTGTTATTGTAGTTCATAGGATTCACAACTGTGTAGTACTGATGAACACTTTTTTCTTTCTGGTAGGGTAACAGCACCTTCCAGCACTATGAACACTAACCAGCAGAGATGAAGCTCTGAAGTCAGCACCAGCTTGATTTCGCCTTATTTGTTCTACAGCTCATGTATGTAGTGTCTTCATCAGTAGGGTCTTTACCATCCAGTTCTGGTTATTAACTAAGATCAGGGGCAATGGCCAGTATTGCTTGAGGGTCTGTGGAACCCCTGGTCAGCAGCTTCTAGAGAGGGACTCCGTTATTGGCATTGATGTGTGTGTGTGTGTGTGTGTGTGTGTGTGTGTGTGTGTGTTTGTGTGTGTGTTTCATTAGCCTATGATGTCTAGAGAGGGCAATGTCCCTCCTGTTATGGAATAACTCCTTTCAATCTCTTTTTATGATGAATGTGTTTATACTCTAAGAAGCTTCTATAGTGGTAGGTTTCCATATGGCTTTTTCTAAAGGACTTTAGTGTTATTTATCCCTCCCTATACTCCCTGCTCTTCCCCAATCTCCCATTCCCCACTCAGTTTAATTCTTCATAGCCTAATATTCCCCTTTCCCTCTACTAATGATGTCTTAATGGTCACATCTCAACCTCTTTCTAACCTAGATATTTATCCAATTAGCTACTAATTGGTCCAAAGGAGTGAGATGTGTGTATATGTGTGTACATAAATAGAAGTGCACATGTAGAAGTGTGCATGTAGAAGATGCATATGCTTATGTGTGAGCAAAGATCAGTTATGGACAGCAAAAGCAAGGAGAAGCAGAATCATTCTTGCACTGCTTAAAATAGCTAGAATTTTTACTTGTAGGTAAAATAATTATTAATATGTATAGAAGCTTCTTTCATACAGGGAAAATGAACTACTTGTTTCTATGGAAATAGCTTTCCCTGTTAAAGACTTAATTATATCCTCCCCACTTTCTAAACTCATATTCTGAAATATTAAATTTCATTGTGACTACATTTGTATCCAGGGATGTTAAAGAGATAACAAAGTTTAAATGAAGTCGAAGCTTGGTACCCTAATCCAGTAGTTTTCCATATAAGAAAAGGAAGAGGGCAGAACGTGCAGCTTAGTTGGTACAGTGCTTGCCTAGCAGTCACAAAGCCGTGGGATTGGTCTGTAGCACCACATAAACTTGGCATAGTGGTGCGTGCCAGTAATTCCAGCACCTTGAAAGTAAAAGCAGGAGGCGGGAGGCTCAGATAGTCAAAGTTACCCGCAAAGTTTGAGGACAACAGGATACATTAGGCCTAGTCTTCAAATAAAGAAAGGGAGGGAGGGAGGGAGGGAGGGAGGGAGACTAAGAACTGGAGAGCACATAGAAATCTCCCTGTGAGGAGAATATCAGAGGTAGCCAGTCATCTGTAAGCCAAGGGCAGTGACTTGTGCAGCAAACACCCCAGCTGATCCCTAGATTTTTAACTTTCAGCTTCCAGAACTGTAAGAAAATAAATTTAAATTGTTTCAATTGTTATGGCAATTCTAGAAAAGCAATTTAATTACATTCTTTTAGTTACTAAGGGTCAACTTACCCTGAGTTTCTTAAATCATGGCCTACATATACACTTATTTGCTGTTACTTTTAACTTGCAAATTGCTCCAGAGCAGATAAAATGTGCCAAATAAAAAATTCTTCAAAAAATTTTAAAATATGCCAAATACATTGTCATGAAAGTATAACTTCAGTGGCTACATTATAGATGCCCAACTATCTGCATTCACATGCATTTTTTTCCTAATTGTCAAGGTAGAATGCAGCAGAAAAAATATATAAAAAATGAATACTAAGATATAGTTACAGTTTTCAACATATTTTATTTCTTAAGCAGGTAGCTCATAAAATTTTCCCAATAGTTGATTATCTGAAATAATATCATCCATAATAGGAATCATCCCTTTTCTAGAGCTGTCTGTTTGATGCTGTGGTGTACCATTCCGATTGTTTCTTTAATATCAAGCAACTCATTTCTCTAGTTGCCGAGTATATAACCTGCTGATAGTACAGGACTGAATCCTTCTGTAAGAATTATTTTTGGCTCAAAAGAGTCACTTTGCTTACAATAGTGGACTATATCTAATTACTGATATATGTATTATTAAAATCTCAAACCCTTTCCCTTAATTTAAAATCACTGAAAAAGCGAATCTAGCACTAAAGTCCCCTGTGGAATTGCTCCCCTCTTCTTCAACTTCATGGAAGTTTACTTACTTTGTCTCACTCCATCCTTCAGTCCATCCAAGGTTTTAATTCTAAGAACTCATTCTGATAATCCCTTTGTATACAGAGCTCTGACTCAGAGCCAGTTTACTAGGAAAGAGAGAAAACCAAACTGAAACACAGATGAAAACTTCCCCTAAATCGAGTCAGTAACAGAAATGATTCTATAAAGTTTACTTTGTAACCAAAAGTGAATGACGTTTGGTGGTTTTACAATGAGGACTTGACTTGGTACATATGCTCTGCAATATTACAGTGTGAAAGTTTACAGAACTTCAATGCTGTTGAACTGAAATGGGGTATGAATGGATATCTGAATAGAGAATATTTATTGATGAGTGAAAACTGTTGGTGGAAAGCATTCTCTTTAAAGACTAGAATTATTATATGCACTTCAATATATGAAGATTATTAAGTTGTGGAGAAAGACAAATTAAAACTGAAGGTGACCAATTTAAGATGAATAATTAGTAAATGTTGATGTCCTTGAAAATCTATGTAGACTCTGATCTCCTGAGACTGGAAGACAAAAAGAGTGAGGAAAACTTCAAGTATTATAAAATACCCAGGCTCTAGAGAAGGCATAACTTTCAGCAACATCATGACTCTGAGATTTGGCATTAAACATAGATATTGTGCTAAAAATATTTGATCTTGGACTTCCTGGTTCACTCTAAGGCTTCAGAATGTGATCTGTTCCTCTTTAATGGAGGCTAGAATTCCCCTTGCTTGAGTTTGACTGATTAGAGACCTCTGTCTTATAAAGTACTGTGATCTGTCTTTCTGTAATATCTTCTTTTCCCTCCTCTTCTGGTCAGGGTTCAAGTGGCTAGAAAAAAATTACCACATAACCTGACTAGAAAATTACTGGTTGCATAATAAAGAAAAATAATTGCATACTAAGAAGTTTCAGGATGTAGCTAATATAAATGATCAGAGTTCAGGAGATCATATGTGGCTGAGAATAACCATACTGGATATACAAATAGACAGAAGAAATTTTAAAGAAAAGCTTTCTATTATTAAAGATTTATCACCCTGGGAAAAACCTCAGGAAATTTTGCTAACATATTATAGGATGTTTCTTGGAAGCTTATCCAGAGTAATGCTACACACTGAATGATGCAGACATAAAATAATAGAGCAGCCACACAGACAGAGGGGACAGGAAGCCTAGGTGGAGTTGCTAGAGTGAGAATAGGATGTGGAGCTAGAAAACCTTCCAGTTGGATGCCCCACAGCCATGCCCAGAGAACTGCTCGTTCATCAAAGTAATAAAGAATAGCCCATATCCAGGAGCACTTAGGAAGCATGGGTTACAATAGTTAGATTTAAAAAATTAAATGAATAAATAAAAGAATAGAAACGGGTAGGAGAGTGTACTGGAGGTGGGGGAGTGGAGTCTTAATGTGATTAAAATACATTACATAAAATTTTGGAATCTATAAAAATTTAAGACATTCTACAGCCACCAATTATATAAGCTCAAAAAAAATAGAATCTTATGTTAACTTGAACTTGTCTGTAGACCTTCCATGGGAAAGAGAATATTAATAGAATTATGATAATATTTGGTAATGTGAATATTATATAGTTTATAAAATTAATTCCATCAAATTAAACAACTAAACACTTGATGTCATACAGAGTCATTTATTCAATGTTAAATATGATACTACTATTCTGTGAGTGTTTCTAGTTTTTCCAAATATAAAGATTCACAATCATTTAAAGTTCAATTAATTTTCTTTTTCGGTCTTTTTGAGACAGGGTCTCCCCGTAGCCCCAGCTGTCCTGGACCTCACTATGTAGCCCAGGCTGGCCTTGAACTCACAGAGATTCACCTGCCTCTGCCTCCCGAGTACTAGGATTAAAGGCATGCACCACCATGCTAAAAAAGCCTGGGTTATAGGGGTTATATTAACAGCACTGCTAATAATTTAAGAAGTCCACATCCTCTGTAGCCTGGACTGCTGAGAGGAAATGCTTTTACAGACAATATCCTTCATAGTAGTAGATATAACAGGATCCTGAATAATAGAGGTCAATTTCAACACCTAACTACAAGAAACTGTTTGCATGCAAGTGTTACAATGACCAACCAAGTCAAAGATGCAATCAAGGAAACAGAAATGAGATTTGTGAAGAAAACTAATCAATGTTCTGCACTTATAGAACCTACAGATGGGCTGCCAACAAGGGTATTGTCTACACAGCCAAGGTAATCAACTATAGTCACATAGTGGATGGAAGATTGCCACCTCAAATTCAGAGCCTGTTTTGTAGATTCCAGATTTCAAGGAACCAGCAAAAATTCCACCTTATTCTCTTAGTAAGAACTATGAAGTGGTTAAGGGCAAATGGAAGTCTTTGAACCTGACCCCCAGTCCTGTGTCATAGCTGAAATAAAAAAAAATGTTGCATTTCTCGGTGGCAAAGATTCATGTCAATTTTGAAGAACAGAGTTTGAGATCTTCCACATCATCTAGTTTATTCTCCTCCCAAAGCAAGCATGAGCTCAGTGGAACAGCAGCTTCAGCTTCATAAATTCATATGGATTCACTCATCAGTGACTCCTGTGTTAATTGCTGACAGAATTTAGCTAGATCATCTCATTGTAGCAAAACTGATTATGCAGCATAACTTTTCATCATTGCATTTTGATTGAATTTTTTAGAAGTGCATTGATTACATACTTACTTTACAATATTTCATGCTTTCTGCAAAGTGTCATCTCTTCAACTTTCTTACCTTTTCTTTCACTTGCAACGTGTATTCATTAATATTCTCTGTTCTGCCCACTTGAAAAAATCACTTTATCATTTTCTTCTCCATTATTCCCTTTTTTCCTGTTTGCACACTATAGATGAATACAGCCCAATGCGTTTACATAGTAGAGGCTGTTTCAAAAATATGACAAGTTGTATTTCCAGAGGTGTAAGGCAGTATGACAAGCCACATGTAAAGCCTGGTAGAACACCAATAAATCAAGACACTACAAATCACCTTGTTGGTTGGATACAATTTATAGACAGACAGTTGTAAAAATTATAAACACACCTGCTGACACTGCTTCAAATCATTTGTTAAAATTTCAAACCTAACCTTATCCAATGTTTATATATGTGACCAAGGCTAATTGTGTGTTGACTAGGGCATTACTTTATGAAGAGCAAATGATGTCTTCCGTTTAATTTTTCTTCCTTAGGATTTGATGTTCAGTAAGATAACTTTGCCTCATGTTGTTCATTTGCTTTGTCTATAAATTATGAAGAAAATAGCACTTTTTCTTCTTAAATTAATCATAATCATTTGAGTTTGTCTGTGTTTTCTATGTACATCATATATACATCATAGCTATATTGCCCATTATATTGCCTTTTAAACTCTGAAAATGGTAGAGGCAAGAATAATAGACAGTTCAAAAACTGTAAATCATTCGAAGAATGATCAAACCTGTATATCTGATTTTTTCGTAATTACTGTGAATCTAAATGCTTTTTAGATTAAATAACTACCAATGATAAGTTTATATTACAACCATGGCAGAGATATGAGACTCTCTCAGAGAAAAACAATTCTTATAAAACAACCCCGAGGAACCCAATTAGAGTGCTGAGATTACAAAGAAAACTTGGAATAAAATTGAAGATTTTTCTTTGATTACAAAGAGAAGCCGAGTAGTTTTGCCAAAAGGTTATTTGTTAATTAGAACCATGTGGAATTATGTCTATGTGATCCAGAAACTAAATGAACTGATATTATGTTAGAATGTGTGTGAGCACAGCAATTATGGAATAACAGTGCAAGAATAGCCATTATTAGGTGATGACTAGAGATACATAAAACTTTCTACACAACTGATTATACTATAGTGAAAATGTATCCTTTCAAAAGACTGAATTAATAATAATCTTTCCAAACTAGAATCTTCATTCCTTTTTCTGTCTTAATGCAAACATAATGGCCAGTTTCAATATATATATTTTATGGAAAATAGACATAAGGAAAATGCTCTGTTAACCTGTACTAAAAAGTACTAAAAATAAAAATAATTAAAAGTAAAACTGTGCCAGGCTCAAACATTTAATGCCAGCACTCAAGAGGCAGAGGCTGGGTTGACTGTGGGATCAAGGCCAGCATGGTCTATGTAGGGAGCTCCAGGCCAGCTAGTGCTACACAGTGAGACCCTGTCTCACAAAAAAGTAAAATTTTAAATACAGACTGTCTTTTGACTTGTCTATGCCATTGTTTTACTCACAATTTGATTAAGGTGTTATTTGTAATATGTGCTTAAAAGTCTGACACCCAAATGCAAGTGTAGAAAAACAGAAAGGACAGGAATTCCCATTAACACATAGGTATAGACTTATGTCAGAAACAATGCAATTTCTGAAGACTTTAAAGTATACACTAAAAATGCATCACTTCATTTTCATATGAATATCATCTTTGGAAATATATCTCCCATTGAAAAATTTCTCTAAGTAGGACAGCATTATGGACTGAATTGTACCCTCAAAATTAGTGGTTGTAAACTTAGCCCCCACTATATATGTGTTTGGAGATAGGACCACTGAAGAGACATTAAGGTAAAATCAAGAAAGAAACTTAGTCTGTAAGCAGTAATCTATAAGCAATAAGGTTATAAGACTTGGAGCAAGGGAACTGGAACTGGCCTGGAACTTCCTTAAGACTAGCATTCATAGTGAGGGATGAAAATCAATCCATTTTCCAACTCAAGCTTCAAAGCCTAATAACCACAACAATGATTGGCACAGAAAACTATATTGGTGCTGTAGTGTTGCACTTTTATCTTGAGGGTAATCAACAGCTATCTAATTGTACTTAAAATCCTCTCAATTGGAGAGAACTCATGGGTGGCACTGCAAACAGCGAAATACACTTGGATGGAGAGGTCATAGATCCCAGAAAAAAATACTACCTCTGTCATATCTCTAGACAAATGAAATTTCTTACTTTGTGCTAAATATGGATTCTTATATTTACAGACAAGTATATCATACACAACTCATCAAAGAAGCTTCTTTTTGCAACACATGGAGGCTATTACAGAGTACCACAACTGGTCACACACAGAGAATATGTGTCTGAGAGATGCCCGGCCCTAGGGGACACATCTACAGTAGAACTTCTCACCTAAGGCTCATGGAACATAATGGAACTTGGCATAGAGAGCATGCTAATGCATCCCTCATTTCTCACCAGTGAAGCATTCTCATACAACAGAGTGCAATGCACACAGAAGGCCACAGCTGGCCAAGGTATAGAGGATAAGAGACTGAAGAGTGTGTTTCACTTGTTAGGACTTCTATATAAAAACTCATCAAGCCAGAGCTCAGGAACCCTTATGGAAGAGGGGATGGAAAGATTGTAAGACCCAGGGTTGGTGCATCAACATAAGGATAAGGAGTTTTCCAGGCCTCTGGGAACTTGCTCATATGAATTTACAGCAGTGGAGACAGCATGCACAAGACCCATACTGACTCAATCAGACAAAAATCCCAGGATAGAACTGGGGAAAATGGGCAGCAGGCCCCAAGTTTAGCCAAAGAACTGTTGGCAACTGATTACTGTTGAGTAAGTGTGAGTTGATCTTCTTTAAGGGAGTGAATCTAGATAGGCTGACTAGACTCCAGTGGATGAACTTCTGCTGAGGAACTTCTGGATATAAAATCTTGACCAGCTAGGCCTTAGCATATGTGATATAATGCATGAAATCTGGTGGGGGAGGCTATGGGGACGTGTGGATGGGGGGAGGGACCTAAATATGATGAAGATTTATTGTATGACATGCACAAAAATCTCAATAAAATGTTGATTTAAAGGAAGAAATACCAAGAGAGCGTGTACACAGAGGAAGACTGGAATAAACAGAAAGCAGCTTTCTGTAAGCCAAGATGAGAGACCTCATGTGGAATCGACTTTGCTATTACCTTGATCTTGGACTTCCACCTCAAGGAGGTATTGGCAGTTGATGGCTTCTGTGGGAAGGAGAGCCATACTTCTTTAGGATGATGGCCACTGTTAGGTTCCCCATGCCCGAGTGAATGATCCACACCAATGAACAGCACTAATTGAATTCAATGGGATTAAATATAAATAAATAAATAAATATAAAAGGGGGATATGAAATTGAGAGTTTGAGGGAAGTTAGAGGGAAAGAAGGAGGTGTGGATATGCTCAAATGCATTGCATACATGTATGAAATATCCAAAGAATAAATAAAAATAAAAATAAATAAATGTACAAATTCATTTTCTATAAATCATCTAGTCTGTGTTCTCTTTCAATAAACAAATTCAGATTTGAATTAAAAATCCATATTCATGTGTTAATTTTTCAATGCAAAATAAAGGAGATTATTTTTCTTGTGGGGGGTTCTTGTATTCTGGGAAAGTTAAAGGATTTATTTTTGTGAATTCTTACTCAAGTATGTGCTCCTACAGGATTGAGAATTGTCAAGAATTTACTCAAAATACTTATCCCAATACCATTTTCATCATTCAGCTTGGCCATAGGCATCCCAATTTTACTTTCTTTTTAATAGTTATGTTTATATGTATGTATGTGTGTGTTTGCGTTTGTGTGAATATATGCTGAGGCTGGAGGAGGCCAGAAGAGGGCACTAGAGGCCCTGAATCTGGAATTACTGGTAGGTGGTTGTAAGTCACCTGACTTGGGTGCTGGGAACTGAACTCAGGTTCTCTGCAAAAGGAGAATGTCCTTTCAACTCCTGACCAATCATTCCAGTCTAGGCTCTCTAATTTTTCAATAACACTCATAATGATGGTTGTGAGACTTTCCTTTTAAAATAAGTCATTGTATTCAAAACAAAACATGTTTAAAAACTGTATTTTTATAATCCTGTATTTGAAATTCTTTTGATACAAATTGTTTCAGCAAGCTAAAAATTATTTTCTCCATTCCAGTTTTCCCATAAGACTCGTCCTTGAATATGAAAGTGAGCCAATCAGAAGTTAAGAGCTTACTGGTATATAATAATTTTTGGCAATATGTGTGTGTGTGTGTGTGTGTGTGTGTGTGTATGTGTGTGTGTGTGTATAGGGGTGTGAAAGTGTTCATTTAGGTGTGTGCACGCATATGCATGCAGAGGCCAGAAGTTGATACAGGGTGTCTTCCTTGATAGCTCTCCACGTTATTTTTTGAAATAGAGTCTCTCTCTAAACCTGGAGCTTATCTATCCAGTTAAGCCAATGGGCCATAAGCTCTAGGTAGCCAAGTGTCTCTAACCTCCAGTGCTGGAGTTGCACCACTGCATCCAGCTTTTAAAGGTGGGAGCTGGGGATTCTAACTCAGGGCCCCATGCTTATACAGTACACATTTTACTAAGGGAGCCATCTCCCCAGACCCTACGGCACTCTTTGAAGAGGTGGTTATTTAAATTTCATGAGTGAATGAATTTTATAAATCTCATGACAGTTGACACCATTTCTTCCAGATAATTAAGTTTGTTTTTAAAGCTACTACGTGGCAATATAGAACAACATGGTACTAGATATTTTACCAAATGCTAAAAGTACGTGTAAAGATTTCTCCAGATTTGATCCAAGTAGAGACTTAACATTGCAAGGAAATCCTTCATGATCGTAAGGACATTGGTGTCCTTACAGGGCTCCTAAAATGGAAACTTCATTGCTAGCACCCAGAGGGTACAATAAACAGCAGTGAGCATGGACTAAATGTTTCTAGGCACATAAGTATGAAAATGGGAGATAAATTATAAAACAGCTTACTTTCTCAGTCAGTTCTAGTGCATTATCATTTGAGAAAGAAAGTGATCTGACAGTAACAATATTTCTGCACTGCTTTTCACTGACCATAGCAATACACAGTATGGCCACTTCCAAGGACTATGGCTCTACTGCTTATTTATATTCACTGAAAATAATTTTCCCTGATCATAATACACTCATTTTCTGAACTCTTTTACTTCTACTCCCACATACTTTTCTATTTTAGATGTATATTAAACTATCAAGTGGGCACTAGTTAGTAGATCGGAATTTTTTTCCAGAAGCTTTCCTCAGAATTCTTATCTTGAGTCATAGTGTGGAGGTGGTCACATAAAAAACATGTCTGTAGTTTAGCCAAAGCTGTTATACAAACAGATCTGTTGCATTCTCTGATTTATTGTTTTTACAGTATTAAAGCATGGAAGATAAACATATCTGTGCCTTCTGATGCTTTCTCAGGAAGACTACCCTCAGCATTCACACCATCTTACCATTTTTTATCCTATTTAATTAGAAGCCACAGCAGATTTCCTTTCAAGATGGAGGGCTTTACCCAATAAGTTAACATTCATCTCACTTTCTAGGTTTGTGGAACAAACATGTTAGACAATCCATACCATTTGTTGTGGGTTTCAGAGGTTTTCTTGTCTTCTTCAAGTAAGCAATAACACTAACAACTTCACATTGATACTAATAGACTTTGTTAATTGCCTTGCTCATAAAAGATATTCTCAATCTCTTTGCTCCTGGAGCATAGGTTTGCAAGATGCAACACACTCTCAGTACACTTCTTCAGATCACACGCATGATTTATAGATTTATTAAATTCACAAAACGTTGAACCACTATGGTCAATAATCTATCCTTTAATAAAGTTACCTTGATGGAAGATGGGAGTAAGTAAACTTAATGACCTTCCCATTTCCAATTGCCAAAAACAAACTGTGAGTACGTCACACAGGTTTAGCATTCTATTAGAGCAGTGACAGTGTGCTACTTTTAATCACTAGCTCCCTGAAGTAGAAAGTGCAAAGAGTTCTATTACTTCTCATTAAACAATGTAAACATATATCAAATTATCATGTTATGCACCTTGAATATATTTAATCTTTATTTGCATTTAAATATTTTGCAGTAATAAAAGTCAAAATAAGGGGGATAGAGAGATGGCTCAGCAGTTAAGAGCACTGGTTGCTCTTGCAGAGGACCTGGGTTCGATTCCCAGCATCCATATGGCAGCTAACAACTGTCTGTAACTCCAGTACCAGCGGAATCCAATACCTTTTTCTGACTCCTCCGGCAGTACATGACACAGGTACACTTACATGCAGGCAATACACTCATACACATCAAATAAAAATAATAAAAATAAATAAAAATAAAAATCAGGGGCCTCGTGACGCATGCCTTTAATTCAAGCATGTTGGAGGGCAGCCTGGTCTACATAGCAAGTTCCAGGCCAGCCAGCTGGGTCTACAGGGAAACCCTGTCTCATAAAGACCACAAAAAGAGGTAAAGTACTTTCTGAGCAAGCATGAGGACTTGAGTTCAGATCCCGGTGATGTGGCAGCATGCGTCTGTAACCCCATTCCATGACGGGTGGGAGTGGCATGATGTGCTGGTAAAGCTAGGCGGACTCTGGAGGCTAGCCGATGTGCCAGCAGAGCAGAGGTCGTGATCGCCAGATTCATCAAAAGATTATGTTGTGAAGAACTGAAGCATTCATGTTGACATCTGCTTTGGGCTTCTGCAGGGCAAGTGTGTCCCCCTATGCATTCACCTATTCACCTCCTACACAAACACACACACACACACACACACACACACACACACACGCACGCACACACCCCCAAATAAATTTTTAAATCCAAATAAGTCACTTTTGATCAAATGAAGAAAAAGAAAACGACACTTTAGATGTTTTTAGCAGAACTTAAAACAATTCTCTAATCTTGTAATTTTATTTCTGCTTACATATTTAGAAGGAAGTCACTTTTGCTTGTAATCCAGATATTCTGGGCTGGACCTGTTCACACAACATGCCCAGATGTAAGAGAACAGTAAGGCAACAGATGACAAAACTTGCTTAATTACATATTTTCTACTTTTGCCCTTTTCTTCCTCATTTCATTGCAATGAACTTCATACTAATTATTGCTTTCACATATGTAAATGGAAAATATATTATCACAAGGTACTGTTTTACTAAAGATTTAGGTTGCAAATTTCAGTAGGATTTGAAGTACACAGAATAACTAGCAATTAACAATTGAATTTCTTCTAAAATTATATCTTTAACTTGGGGTCAACTGTCCTGCTGGGGGGAAATTCATGAAAATTTTATTAAAGTTCAAGCACATTTGTTTATATGCATTTTTCTTTAGAAGAGTATCTAAAACATTCCTCAGATTCTTAAAGCATGTGAGATCCCCAAATGTTTAGAAACAGCACTGTAATATACATCAGTTAATTGCAGATTACCACTGGAAAATAGGTTTCCTTTTATAGGTATCTAGGTATGAAGTATGAGATTCTACAAGTAACCCATGTACAATACCATTCAGTGGTTATGATACCTTAATATTAAGCAAACTATATTGCACTGGTATTTCTTATTTATTTTTCAGTCATATCTAGGGGGAAATAATTTGGAAATTTGGCTAGTTCATTCGTGTATAGATTTAAGTGTGAGTCTAAATAGTAACTCTGAAGCTTCTCTCTTACCATCTACTGAACACAGAGGTAGTCACAAGTCGTCTACACTTTCATTATATTCCCCTCCAAAGATTCTAAATTGCTCTCATTACTGGTGTCTGCAGATTGCAAAAATGAAACTACTTTAATTGGAAATAAAATAGTATTCAGGACAATTTTATCAAATCTTAAGGAAAGCTTTTAGCATTCATATATTTTTAGAAGACTAGCAAATAGCTAACTGTAATTTTGATCATTTGGCAGTATTATGCCTGCTTTAGTAGTGTCTGAGAAATGGCACTAGGCAAGAAGAAAAAGGAAAGAAGAGTCGGAGATCTTGCCATTGGATTTAATTACAGCACAGATGGTCATATCGCTAAAGGGAGATATCTTCTCTGCCATTATTAGAGACATGATCTTTCCATATCTGCAAAGCATGTGATTAAATTCCTTTCAGTGTTACAAATACTTAACATAGCACTGTCAGGTTGTCCAAAGAATAAATCTAACCCTTGAGAAGACAATTTAAATTGGCTGAGAAAGTACTCTTTTCTTAATTATCACTGTACTGAATTTCCCTGACAGGAAGGTGTAAATAAGGTACATAGGCATGTGGTGTGGGCTTGGTTGTTTGCTAAAGCTAGGAAGAGGTGAATATGAACATCATTGCTCTCAGTTTACAAGGTTAATGGTGGGCTAGAAAATTATAAAGTACTCATGTACGTACGAAAGGAAAGAAACACCTTTATAATCAAACTACAGGCTCAAAGGCAGCAACTGTGGTGGAGTCATTTCTCCCGGCAACATAGATGGGAAGGAATTTAGGAAAGGGATGATCCAGGTACTTGACCTAGATTTTAAGAAATAAGTCAGACTTTATTAAGAATTCTTTATATTGGGGCTGGAGAGATGGCTCAGCAGTTAAGAACACTGACTGTTCTTGCAGAAGACCTAGGTTTGAATACCAGCACCCACATGGCAGCTAACAACTGTCCGTAACTTAGGTTCTAGGGGACCTGACAGCCACTTCTGTCCTCCAATGGCATTGCATGACATGGGCCCATTTACCTACACGCAGGCAATACACACATACACATAAAATAAAAATAATAAAATATTTTTAAAAAGAATACTTTCTACTAAAAACTAATAATAAAGAATAAGTGTAATAAAATATACTTATAGATATAATTTTAAAATAATAAACAAATACAACAAAGCAAAAACATTTATCTTGTTTGAATGTATAAACCATACTATGATTGACTGAGGTGATAAAATGTATCAGCATTCAGGAGCTTGAATCATAAAGATTATGTATTACAGGTCAACCTGGGTAACAAATCAATACCCTTTCTCAAAAATAAATAAAAATAGAAAAGTTTCTTATTCTTAAATAGTACTACAAACCTAAAAGAAAAGAAAAGAAAAGAAAAGAAAAGAAAAGAAAAGAAAAGAAAAGAAATATACTCTACAAATAGCACTGGCCTGAACTATCGTGCAGCAGTAGGTGTCATTTCCACCAGAATCTACTGGCCAGAATTTAGGCACAGAAGACATTTTCTGCTTTATATTTTATGGTCTGTTCCAAGAAGTCATGCGTCAACTTCATCAGTCAGAGTCAGGAACTCACATGGAGGTCTTGGGCCTTCAGTTACTTTTCACAGTTTTGTATTGTAAAACACTTCTTGTTGTAGCATACCATTGTGATATAATTGACCTCCAAAATAAAGCATGCTTTTTAATGCTGAAAAGAATCACTGATGATACGAGTCAGAACTGATGGAAACTCAGTTATCTCCCTGCTCGACTGCCCTCCATGACTGAAGTTGAAACTCAGAACTTTACAATCCTTTCCTTTCAGTATGTGATCGGATTTTATTCATGTTGCCTGAGCATAGACCTCCATATACTGAAATTATAGGACTGATGTAGGAAAGAGGATTTTTTTTTGGTAGGGATAAAAATAAGTTTTGCTGAGTCACTTACGTTGCCTCTATTCCATTTAGACATGAATTTGGTTATTCACATCTTCTGGCTTTTATTTTACAAACAGATTGAAAGTTATCAGTTTTTCAGAACAACTTGAATCTGGAATGTTTTTTCTGAATTCAATATTGAAAATAATCTTTGTTATATACCCGAAATCATCATAAGCAATTTAAGTGCAGTGTCAAAACCCTTTCCATAACCTGTAATGCTTTATTTATTAGCACTTCTTTTTATCTTAATAGGTTGGATAATATTGCTACAACTATTTTTGACCCATATGTATTAGAATGTCAAATTATTTAACCTAAGGTAAATGAGAATTTACTTCATTTATCCAAAATCATACTCTGATAAGCTAATAAAATGAGAAAGTTAGACTTGAAATTTATAACTCAATTTTCCTCTTTACCATATACTAACTCATTTTAAATATACATATCCACATATAAACATATACGCATGCTTTATACACATACATACATATAAGTAGAATTTGTATTTTTTTGTGTGAAATTTAAATAGCAAAACAAATAATCATGTTGATAATTATATAAAATATATAGCTTACATAACTGATAGATTTATATCTGTAGTCTGCAACCTTTTTATCCACCGAAAAAATCATATGTTTTCACATATAATTTTTTTTAAACTTTTAAAATATTTTTATTATTTTTATTTTGTGTGTATGTGTGTATTGCCTGCATGTAAGTAGGTGCACCCATGTGGTGCAATGCCTGTGGAGGTCTGAAGAGGCTGTTGAATCCGCTGGGACTGGAGTTACCGACAGTTGTTAACTACCATGTGGGTTCTAGGATTCGAACTCGGGTCCTCTGCAAGAACAACCAGTGTTCTTAACCACTGAATCATCTCTCTAGCCCCTTCACATATAATTTTGCACCAGCTAGTTTATGTACCTTTTAAAAAACCTAGGCTCATCTGCCCACCCTGTTCTATATATGTTTCTTCCATTCCAGTTTACTTGATATCCTAATGGACCCCACCATTCCTGCCTAGACAGTCCCATCATCTGCTTTCTCCTTATCTCCTAAAGCCTATGAGTATCTTATATTCCACGAGAATAAACATTAAGCTTTAATGTAAGGTATGCAGCTGCATTGAGAGTCACAAGAACTTCATCTTCCTATTCCCCAAATGTCTGACCCATAGAAGGGCTTGATTTTCCACTGGCTATATGAATGTACTGTAGAACATAATATACTGAGACTCTAGAAGACTTGAAGCTGTGGGAATAACCTTAAGGACACTGTCTCAGTGGTCTAGATACTTTACCTGCCTTTTCAGTTACCTTGTGTAGCTCTTTCACAGTATAAGTTGAGCTAATTTCTACCATTGGATGCCTAGATATAAAATCATGATAAAATTTGATTTTGCATTTAAAGTTATCCCAGTAGCAAAAACTAATAATATTCATTCTTAATTTCATATTTATAATCAGCTGTAAAATTTTTAAAAATTCATTTGGTAAATTACTATGATACTGGTAGGTTTTAGAGGACATTTTCAAGGTGCTGAGAATAAGTGGATACTGAATGCTTAGCCCCACACAGAACATTAAAATCTCTCCCTCTGAGACTCAGAGAACATCTTTGAGGAAGGGGTGGAAAGACTGAAAGACATAGGAGATAGGGAGAGGGGCTGCACATTGCCATCGTCTGCTCCAGCCACTGCAATCGGGAATTTGCTCACCTGTGGTTACCTGCATTGCACCTGCACAAGACAGGCCCTGTCATAGATGGGGAGGGATAACGTGGTTTCGCCCTTCCTTGTTGAGCTAATGGCAACTGATTATAGAAGAGGGGAGTTAATATCTTTAGTTTCATAAACATGGTGCATGAACCATGCTCAGATGGACAGTTCCAAATCCATGGTCACACATTTGGCCCTGGTTAAAAATCAGTGGGTCACAAAACAAAGAAAAACATAAATCCATGAATGTGAGGAAAGGATTTGTAGGAAAGAAGAGGCAGTCATGCTGGCAGGCAGAAGATAAAAAGGGAGGACTGAGAATAACCAGGATGCATCTATACATGTATTGAATCTACAGTGAACAAATTTACTTAATAAAAAATTTAAATCCTAGGAAAAAGCTCAAGTAAATGAGATGCTATAAATCCTCAAAACTCTCATGTGCTGACATATGCCCTCTAACTGCCCCATCACTGAGTCCCTGCAGTGATGTGATTCTCTGTGATTCACCTCCTCTCTGTGCTGAATTTCCCATCATGGTTTCTGTTGCCCTTGTTCTGCTTGCTCAGTGCTCCTGACTTAGATGTCCACAGTTTGTTGTGTATTCTCAGATCATCTCTCTCATCTCTCTCCCTGGGAAACAGAAATCAGCAGAGCGTTCCTTTGAGGTCAATGGACTTGTAGTTCAGCATGAACTCATTATTAAGGGCTCTTACTTTGTACTTTGATGTTAATGGTGACAGAGTTGTGGCTGTGGCAATTCATTCAGAAACTGAATGTGACAATTCTGACAAGCTCCTTTCTCATATTTGTCTGTATTGATTAAGTTCATTGTATCCAGAACATGGAGCCAGTGTACATCTCAGCTCTGCAGAGCAACACATCCTAAAATCATCAACCCTAGACCAAATAGATGTCTGACAAACAGGTGCCTAATCTAAGAGAACCATTACCCTGTGCCATTGTTCATCTATATCCACTCAGATCTATTACCGTTTACCACCCTTGTCTATTCCAGTCTGTCATAAAATGCTGTTCAGTAGCTCCCTGGTTCTCTGGCTTCTAGTTTAGTCTGGCTAGTGGAAAGCACTAGCAGAATATTAGAGGGGGAGATGAAGGGATAATTTGGAGTATTTCTCTCTTTATCTGTTTTGCATGGATGCTCTGGAAGCTAATGAGGATCCTCCTTGGTTCTAACTGCTGCCCTGCAAGCCTTCAATGGCTTGACTCCTCACCAGGTAGACTAGCATTTGGGTTCCAATAGCTTTGCAATTTTCCATTGTTCCTCCAGTCTTTGAATATAAAAGTCCCTTAATGATTGCTAATGTCTAGATCACTTAATCATCCTTTGTTTAGTTCTTCAGCATTTGATCACAAATAAAGAGGTATGTGCAGACCACATATAAAATGAGTGAATTTACTATTTAATGCTATTTTGAATAATTCTCATATTTATTGAACTTTACCAGCAAAACCATTATTTACTTCTGGTTTAACTAACCAGCTAACATTTATTATTTTTTGTATAGATTCCAGTTGTATTTACTTAGGGAAGTTAAGGCAAATGAAATATTTTATAAAAGAACAGGCTTGACACTAGTCAAAAGTTAAAAAAGGAAATATTATTTAAACATATCTTAGAGACAGCCACACATTTTCCAGATAAAGAAAAATGGATCTGTTGAAACATACACTCTAGTAGGGCAGAGATTAAAAAGGAAAACCCGGCAGCAGTTAAGAACCCAGGTTCGATTCCCAGCACCCACATGACAGCTACAAACCATCCTTAACTCCAGTTCCAGGGGAATCCAACGCCCTCGTCTGACCTCTGCGGCATTGTACAACATGGGTACACTCAACTTACATGCAGGCAATACACCCATACACATAAAATAAAAATAATAAATAAAATATTAAAAAAATAATAAAAGAAGGCAAACCCTATTTAGGCAAAGAAGAACACACCACAGTGGTTCTACTTTATAACTCACATCAATCTGTTGCCATACTAGACATTAGAGAGCAAAAGTGTCCTCACCCTATGGTTGTTGTAGCAAAATTCACACAAGATGCTTAAATAACAGAAATATATTAACTTATAGAAGTTAGAGGTTCAAGACCAATTTGTTAGAAGTGTTGGCTCCTTATGAAATCTGCAGGGAAGAATCTCTTTTGTGTTTTTCTTCCACATTCTACTGCTTTGTTAGCAATATTACATGTTCTGTGGTTTGCCGATGTATCACGCCATCTCTGCCTTCATGTTGATGGGTGTGCTCCGTGTTTATATCTGTGTCCTAATCTACTCTCATTTTAAAAAATAAAAACCCCATCACATTTGCTTAAGGGTAATTCTAATAATTTAATTTTAATATGCTTACCTATATAAAGATATTATCTCTAAATAAACACACATTTTATATCAGA
The DNA here is from genome assembly GCF_000622305.1 of Nannospalax galili. Lineage (NCBI taxonomy): Eukaryota > Metazoa > Chordata > Mammalia > Rodentia > Spalacidae > Nannospalax > Nannospalax galili. Next base: position 1,724,087 of record NW_008338118.1, on the reverse strand, counting down.
ACTTCAACATAGGAGTTCGGGGAGGACACAATTCAACCCATAATAATATTCAAGAAATTGCAGAGAGGATATTGAGGGGACAAAGATGTTTAAGTAATAAGTTAATAAATGTGATAAAGTGAATATGAAAACAGTGTTAAAAAAAGTAACTCTGATAGTGACATAAAAAAGTCCACAAGAACATGGGAAACATGAATGGGCCTTAACAAAAAGAGTAAACATGGGAGCAGGGGGAGCAAGTTTACTGGATTCTGTTTGAGGCATATGAATTGGGCATGTAATAGGTTTGGATTTTGCTATATTTAATTTAAAGTTAATTTAAAACATTTAACTGGTCAAATTTATTAGACCACAAAATTTTGGATCTATAGGTCTACATATGTAATTCTTTGTTTAGATTTCCTCTCTTCTACTTCTTATACTATGACGATAAAGAACATATTTGCTCTTTCTAAACTGAAATTTCCTCATAAAATGTTTGCAAAATATTATTAAAATGTGAGATGTAAATAGCATTTCAAGACATTGTTAGAGAATTAAAGATGAAAACCATGTAAAAGATACAGCTGGTTGTAGAAAGATGCTTAATGCTTCGTAAGTTTAGTTGTCTCCATACTTACATTGCTTTGCTCGTCAATGTTGATATTAAGAATACTTCAGCAATTTCCAGCACTCACACGGAAGAAAACATTCATAACTCCAGTTCCAGGGAATCCAACACCTTCCTCTGACCTCTGTAGGCATTGCACGACATGGGTGTACTTACATACCTGTAGGCAATACACTCATACACATAAAATGAAATAAACAAATAAATAACTTTTAAAAATACCTCAGCAAGGTGATAGAGAAATTGCTCAGCAGTTAAGAAAATTTGTGGTACTTGGTAAAAGTCTGTGACTGGTGCAAAATGAGCTTCGTTGATGAGTGGTGACTGGGATACTTCTCTGTAAACAAGGATACATATTTTGCACATAGTAAGAAATCACATTAATCTTGCGGAGTGACAGTCTTGGGGCTTTCTCCAAGATCTATGGCCACTTCAGCCATATGTATTAGGCTCTGCTTACATTACTGCACCTGAATTTCCTCCCTTTGTGTAAGCATTTAGTCAAATTAGGTACCTGTTGATTGCCCCCAAGATAAGAGTGCCACTACTGTACCAATGACATATGCTGTGCTGGCCATTGATGAGGTTATTTGGTCTTGAAGCTGGTATTGGATCATCCATTGATGTTTTCCCTTGGCACCTTCATAGCACTCCCCAAAGCTATGAGAGCTAGCCTTCAAGGGAAGTGGTTGCAGGTCAGTTACAGCTCTAGTTCTCCCTATCTTGCATCCAAAGTATGCTCTGTCTTTAGCCGTAGGTTCTTACCTTCAAGTTCTGGTAAGCCATCAAGGACTGTGGCAATATCCTAAGTAATTGTGGGAGTCTCTTGGACCACCCTGACAAACAACTCACAGGAAGATCACACATGGACATTGTCTATGAATTGCCCAGGCCTAAAAGACACATCTACAATGCAACCTAAGGCTCATGAAACATAGAACAGGGATAATGAAGAAGACACTAACGAATCTCTCAGCTCTCAATAATGAAGCTCCCTCATACAGTGGAGGGTCAGGAACACAAAAGGTCACAAATAGCCAAAGTGTAGAGATCAAAAGTCTGCTGAATGTTGGTCCTTGGACACGACTCCTTTATTAAGCCTCTCCCATGCAAGGCTCAGGGACTTTCGCAGAAGAGGGGGCAGAAATATTGTAAGAGCCATGGAGGAGGTACATTACCAAAAGGAAACAGAGTCCTACAAGTTCCTGGGACCCTGCTGATATGATTCTAAGGCAATGGTGTCAGCATACACAAGTCCCATACAAACTCAGGCAGACAATAATCCATCATAGAACTGGGAAAATGAACAGCAAACCCCAATCTTATCTGAAGGAATGTTGGCAACTGATTCCTGCTAGGTGAAGAAGAGCTGATCTTCCTAAAACAAGGGACTCTAGATAGCTGACTAGGCTTAGCAGATGGACTTGCACTGGGGAACGGTTGGGAATACTTATAACCTAGTGGGCCTTTACAGGGGTGACCGGTATATGGGTCCCAGTGTTGTGGGGGGTGGCTATGGGAGGGTGCCAATGGGGGGATTATAAATATGATTAAGATTGTTTGAGCTGTTCTGTATGAAATATACAACAAATTCAATTTTTAAAAATATTAATAAAGAGTATTTGTGGCTCTTCCAGAAGATCCAAGTTCAGTTTCCAGCCCCTACATTAGAAAGCACATAACTGCATATAACTTAATCTCCAATTCCCTTTCCTGGTCTCTGGGGACGACCATTGATACATGGTGTATACACAGACAAACATTCACATATACATATGCACAAAACTTAAATCTTTGTGCTGGGGAGATGTTATAATGATTAAGAGAGTTTTTGCTCTTTTAGCGGACCTGAATTCAGTTTCCAGCATCCACATCAGGCAGCTCACAACCACCTGTACCTGGAACTTCAGAGGATTGTTTGCCATCTTCTGACCTCTGCAGATTTCTGCACACATGTGTCCATACATATGCACATACATATGCACACACACACATACACACAAAAAAAAATCAAGTAACAACATGACCACAATAGCAGAATACATCAGCAATTGAAAAATGACATAGAATTGGGATCTAACCTCTTACACAATAGGAGGATTAACAGCGTGAATGGAAAAGAGTGGTTTCCATAAGTCTTAGGAGTGAAATGTTTTACTGTCTGTCTTTTGTAGATGACAGTAACAGGGGATGGACTAAGAAAGAGTCTTGTCATCTTTGCTCAATATATTTACTTAATCTCTATACCCCAAATTATACTTAGTTTATTATTCACAAAGTAAGCAAGGAATGGGAATTGTAATCAAGGGTGTTAGAGTGTTTTTACCTTTCATACATGAAGTCATGTGCTTGATTCGCAGCATTTGCAGAAAAGCCAAATCACATTGTGATAAAAGTAAATAGTAAAATAACTCTTTAAGAATTATTATTTCTTTAGTCAGGCATGGTGGCCCACTCCTTTAATCCTAGCTCTGGTGAGGCAGAGGCAGGTGGATCTCTGTGAGATTGAGGCCAGCCTGGTCTACATAGCAAGTTCAAGGCCAATGCCAATTGGATCTACAAGGAGTCCCTGTCTCAAAAAGACCAAAAAAAAAGAGATTGTTTTACCCAGACAAATCTGTCAATTGGCATGGGTGGATGAAGAGAATGTATGGGCTGAAAGGGACCTTGCTATAACACTTTGGTTGTAGTAAAAGGAGTCTATTCACTCTTAATTAACCACCCACCGCTGTATTCATGATATTCACCAGGAAAAGTTATAACATATTTAAAATCTACTTATGATTAATATATATATAGTGAAATTTTCTAATCCTTCCCATATCAGGAAATTCAGAGAAAGAGGTGCTTGGGATATTAGAAAGATAAACAAAATGCCCTATAATGCTAAGTTGGAACGTACAAGTATTCAATTGAGCATTTATGCTTTGAAATACAATGAAATTTGAGTGCGTTCCATATAATTTACAAACAATACATTCCTCTTTCCCAGCATTTTATAACACACTTTAAAAATTTTATAACATTACATTTGTAGAATCTTAGAATTATTAAACATGTCAAAGGTACTTTCATTTGGCTCAATGTCTGTCAATGAATATCCACACTAGGCCTCCTACAAAGACATTTTCTTATTGGAGAACAGGGAGAGTTGACTATGTTTAATTGATAAATAAATTGCTCTTGGAGAACAGTAGGTTTAGTGGGGAGCAACATAAGACAAAGTTGTAAAATTTTTTAGCACTGGAATTGTCCCTTAGAGAACATCCTACATTATCCCTACATTTTATTTTTGAAGCCAAACTGAGTCTTATACAGTTATAATGACTTAATTATAGACTTGGGACCAAAAACTACATCTTCTAATTCTGAGAGTAAGAGTCATTCTAGTGTTTCATGACAACTGTATAACTTTATTTATGGTTGTGACAAAAAAATTGGTACAAACAATCTAAGGAAGGGAAGATTAATTTTAGCTGTTTTACAGATGTCAGCCATTACCAGTTGGCTCTGCTGATACTGGGCCCATGGTGAGCCACATCACAAAGGTGGCGGGAGCATGTGGAAAAGAAGACTGTTCATGTCATAGTGGACAGAAAGCAGAGACAGCAAAGAAGAGAAAGGCCAAGGTCAAGATACAATGCTGAAGAACTTACCACCGGTGATCTGCTTCCTCCAGTCCAGCCCCACTTTCCAAAATAGCACTATTAGATGGGGACCAGATACTGAATTGTAGGGATATTTCATATTCACACCATTATACTGACCAACTAAAAAGAGATATGGCACTAAAGTATCATCTATCAGTGAACATGTTTTTTCAATGCATACCCCTGCTCTAGGGAGCCCACTTCTGATGATTGATCAGGTCAGTTCTTGCACTAGGTATACAATAGTTACTTTAATTATAGTCTATCACTTTACTCTTTCTTCAGTTTGTGGCTAGTCAGTGTTATTCAATCCTTTCCAACTTTTGCTTCTGTTCTTTTTATTACATCATCTGTAAATTTTTACCTAACCACCTCCTTCTGGTAATTTATATCAGATTTAAATGTACTTTTATGTATCCAATTAAATTTTACCCTATCAAGTTAAAAAAAAATCTTACCTTGAATTTCCCTCCCTTAAACAAAACTTTTTTTTAAAATTGCAATCATGAGATTCTGTCCTACAGTTGTTATTATGTTGATATTTTCCTTCCTTTAATTTCAAACTCTTGAAATCTGTTGATTTTTTCAACTTTTGTCTAATTATATAAGTAATTTTGATGTAATAAACCAGTAAATTAAAACAAAACATTGTATTATACAATTTTAGGAACTGTAAGGAGAAAAGTCTGCAGATTCCTCATCTGTGAGACAAAACAATAAGCTTTAGAGACAAGCTTTGTGAAACAAGTAAACTGACTTCAGCTTCCTGGGGTCTAATCACTTTCCATTGTTCTATGTGATCTTGAAACTCTATTTTAAAAAGTTAAAGAAATAAAGTTAAAGGAACTTCCCAAATTGTTTCTTGTTGCATAGTCCATAAAGTTGGATTCTTTTTCCATTTTCAGTAAATATTATCCTTTTAGAGACTTAGAAAAAAATAATTCAAAGGCAGGATTAAAATAAACTAATAGAAAATAATTTGGGAAGAAAGAACTTTAATGAAGCTTTAGTAAAAACTGTCTTTTGTATCAATTACTTCTATTCCTTGGCAATTCACATAATCACCTATGATAAGGTTAGTTCCCTTTCCTTAGGACCAGAAGCATAAATGCTGATTCCTGAACATGTATCTTCAGCCAAATCTAAGGAAACTTAGACTTTATTTTAACTTCTGTTGAATTTGTTTTCAATTTAATAATGTATAAAATGAATTCTGACCACTGTAATCCTCTGCCCTCGAGTTCTCTCCCATCCCTGTTATTCCCATTCTCCCTACAAATCCCATTCCCACATTCATGTCAATTTTTGCAGTATTTTATTGTCATATTTATTTCCATATTCTTGCCTTTTATTTATTATTATTATTATTTTTTGTGACCCACTGAGTAAAACCAGGATCTTCTGTGTGACCATGAGTTCTCAACTATCCATTAGAGCCTGTGGGCTCTTCAGTGGTTATACAACTGAAGACAACGACTGCTCCTTCCCACTATTCATCAGTTCAGCAAGGAGGGGTAGAGCCCCTTGAGCCCCTCTCTTCATGGGTGATTGTTGTTAGGCCCAGTCTCGTGCAGGCCTATTGCAAGCAACTACAACTGCTGTCAGGCCTTGACTGTGTTGGCTGTGCCATGTCCAGAAGACAGCATTTCACTACCCTTCTATCTTTATTCTTTCTGTTCCTTTTTCTGCCATGAACCGTGTTTGGAATGGTGGTATATGTGTTCTCGCTAGGGCTCAGCATTCAGCCGTCAGTTATTCTCAGGACATTCAACAGCCATGCATAGTTATGCACTGCACTTCATTGCAAAGAGCAGCTTTTCTGATGAGGCTAGGAGTAGCAATTGCTATGGGTATAAACATAAATATTTTGAAGGCAGCTTAGCCATGATAGTTTGACTGAACAGTTACATGTAGGCCCCTAAGGCCTAAGACCTCAGCCATATGTTTTAATGAAGTGGAATTTGGATTAGAGAATCTGTTTTCAAATGAAAAATCATGGTTCAGCCAAAGAGCCAGAGCATTGGTAGAAATTTGTTGACATCTATGGATCCCTTTGTGGAGAAAATATTTCATAAATTCTCACTAGTATATGTATTCAATAATAAACTATAAGTTTCCTGCTAATAGATAAAAGTTAAGTGCCTATATTAAACTTCAGAAATTGTTTTGTAAAAACAAAATTTTCTCTAAACAATGAGTTCTATCTCAAAATGTTCATCTGAGTGATATATCAATGCTTAAATACTATGAGTAAGATTAGTAAACCCCAAAGTTTATATTTTCAACTTTCTGTCCTCAGAGATCTTAATGAACTTCTTTCCCCTGCAAGCTCCACTCAGATTATACCATCTGATAACTCTTAGGGAGATACTGTCTATCAGGAGCAAAGGCAAAAACAGTACTGAGTTTACTGCTTCTCTTCCCTATCTAGCTCACAGAAATACCTTCTTCCATTGCCAGTGATTCCTAATGCCTATCTGACAATTGAACCCTTTCCTTTTGTGCTGATTATAATCATCATCATTAGCAACCTTAAAATAAAACTGGCAGAATTTTCTGGGAGAGATAAAATGCAAATTAGTTTATTCATTACCTTTTAAAACAATAATCTTCTGAAAATGATCATTGCTAAATTCATATCTTCAAATGTACCAGAGACAGAGATTGATCTGTTTCTCAGTATGGACACTGAACGGTGGAGGGTGTCAAAGTAAAATTCTGTCAGTTCTACTGCCTGAAAGAATCTCTGAGGGAGCTAATAGAGATTGAAGTATTAGGGCAGAATGCAAGAACAAAAGCAACAGCATATTCTTTCAGAGGAAGAAAACGGACATAAACTTTTTATTGGAGTTGGCCCTGGTCTCTGTACTTGACCTCTGAGTTACCCCTCACTTCATCTGTACACGCATGGTTGTGTGGACACATACAGAGCAGCCTGTGATGACTGTCATGAATAGAGAACACTCAATACATTTTAGTTTCCTTCGATTGATTAAGCATTTAGTGTACATTTCTCAATATGTTTTGACTTCTTTTGAGGAGACATTAAACAAAATCAAATGATTCACTCCAGGAATTTAGAGTGGTGTATTTTGAGGAATGTTTAGATTCTGAGCATCAACTGAGTATGCTTTCATTTCCTGTTCTCAATTGAACTCTACAGGAGGTTGGTTTTGACGTAAAAGTATTTCCAAGAATTATCCACTGCTGCATTAATAGTATGAACAGGTCAAAACACCCTTCTCTCCACCCAGGAATAGTGTTTTCCACCTTGACTACTCCAGCCAAAGAATGTTTTTGCTGTGATGCAGGCAGGTAGGTTTATCCTACAAACACTATCTGTAGACATTAGTAAAGTTGATTCAAAATCACACTAGCATCTACACCAGGAAATATAAATTTCAGTGATTTTCAATATATTTTCTCAGCATGAGATTTTAATTTCAGTCTTTCTTCATTTCTATCGAATAGGCATTTTTTTTTGTATTCATTTTCTTGATTTAGCAGTTTTAGGAACTGAATTTACCAAATGGTTACTTGAGCTTATTTTACATGCTCAGGAAAAGGCCAAAGTAATCTGTGTTCATCCACCCACCACCCTGTCACCAGAATCTCCAGAGATACTGAAGTGTATTTTTCTGTCTTTAAAGATGAAGATCTTTAGGAAGAGAAGAAAGGGGCTAAAAATGTACTAAATTTAGCTATGGCCAAGTACTAACCTCCATTCTTTAAGTGTTAATAAGACCTATACTATATGCCACTAATATTCAAAGTGTGTTAGTTTTGTTTGTAAATTTCTTCAAAATGATGTTATTCCAATTTGTGCTGACATAGACTTCTTAGGGCTAGAAGGGTAGAAGAGAAAAGTGACTTTGAAATTATGTATATGATTATGTCATTTTAATTTCATAAAAATAATCTATGATGAAATCCATTAAATGGCATGCCAAATTAAATAAATGATGAACTTCGGACATGGAGTTTGGTTTATTATCTCAATTATTACCATTATTTGTCACTTTAGTCTTAATATAAAAAGTATTTGGAAAATGT
>NW_008338118.1:1699828-1715750 GCF_000622305.1 Nannospalax galili | reverse complement strand
ATATATATAATATATATATTCCTTTTCTTTATATAAGCTGCATTCATGCATTAACCATAAGTCTGTGCATAATGTTTTTAGCATCAGAGATATTCATATCAGTGTCCACACTACTGTGCTGATTAGTGCTGCACTGACTAACTTCTATTAATAGACATTTACACACATTATAGTGAAATATTATTGTTATGATGTAGAAAGCTACATAAATATATATATTCCTTTTCTTTATATAAGCTGCATTCATGCATTAACCATAAGTCTGTGCATAATGTTTTTAGCATCAGAGATATTCATATCAGTGTCCACACTACTGTGCTGATTAGTGCTGCACTGACTAACTTCTATTAATAGACATTTACACACATTATAGTGAAATATTATTGTTATGATGTAGAAAGCTACATAACCAGCAGACTAGAGCCATGCTTCAAATCAATGTCTTATGGTATCAGAGTCTACGATTTCATTCCACAGATTACATTTTCTTTTGATAGCTCTCAAAAATTTCAAATTAATTTGATTTATGATATTTTATCTTTTTGTCAAGTTAAATTCAGTACTCTATTTTCTCATACCTGTAACTGCTTATTTTAATACAGTTTGTAACTTAATTGAGTATCTTACAATTTCTAACATTGCTCAGTCAGTTTTCGCTACCTGAGAATGACAATTTCACTATGTCTCTTTCAATTTAGATAACTCATGTATTTCTCTTGTTTGATTTGAGCAAAATGCCTAGAATATTGTTCCCTAACAGCAGAAGTCTTGATCATCTTTACCTTGTTTCTGATTTCATATCAGACTATGATTTTTTTCAGAATATCTTTAATTTTTAATTTTTATATGCTTTTAGTATTTCATACTCGAGTACTATAGTTATATCATGTTCACCCTTTTCTCTCCCTCTCCAATATTTCCCATCTTCCCCCGTTCCCTCTCAATTTCATGACCTCTTCTTTTTATTATTATTGTTATAGCTACATAAATTCCATTTAGTGGTGACTGCAAGTCCATATGTTTAAAGCTGACCACTTGGGATTGGAAAACCTATCAAGGAGAGAAAACTGATCTACCTCTCTCTGTAACCATTTATTGCTTGTAGCTCTTCATCTAGAGATGGAACTTGCAAAATTTCTCCTATCCACATTGCCGTATCAACTGGTGTTATAATTATAAAGGTCTGGTTTAGGAAACTATTTTGTTGAGATTTCATGGTTGCAGCTCCCTTGGCATTCCTGGGAGATGGCATCCTGACCCCCTGGTTCTTAAATCTTTCTGCCCCCTCTGCCTGGAGTGTTCCCTGAGGCCAGGTATGAGAATTGCATTGCAGTAGCACCCCACAGTTGCTTGTTTTCTGAATTTCAACTAGTTATGGACCTTTATAATCATCTACATCTGTTGTAAAAAGAATCTTTTTTGTTGACTGGTAAGAACTGCACTTATCTGTGGATGTAAGGATAATTACTTAGTATACAGTAAGAAATTACATTGGTTAGGAAAGTGGCAGTAGTAGGCTCTCCTTTTGGGTCTATGATGTCTCCAGTCATGGGTATTTGGCTATGTTCATAGTACCAGACATAGATTCCATCCTACTGAGCAGATCTTAAGTTCAAGTAGAGAGCTGTTGGTTACAACCAAGATCAAAATACCACAACTGCATCATTAGTGATATTTTGCTGGACCTGTTATTGCTTTGGTTCATAAACAATATAACCGGGTAGGGTTATTGATTGCCTATTTCCTTTGGCATCTTGTACAGAACCTTCTGATTCTATGAGATCTAGTCCTCAGAGAGGAGGCTTCCAGGCAGTTTCAGCTTGGTGTCTCCAAGCCCAGTGTCCTAAGTGGGTGGTATCTTCAGCAGGAAGGTCTTAAATCTTTATTACAATTTGGGAAATTAAAGAGCATATTAAACTTAGGGAGTATTCGCTTCTTTATATGTTTATCTTCTTTTCTCTGTTATGATCTATTCATAATTGAGAATTTCTTTGCAATCAAAGCAGTCATTATGCTGTACCTCCTTAGATAATATTCCAATAGAAGTAAGTTTGTTGTTGTTCAACACGGAACTTTGTTTAAGAGAATTTGATGTCCAATCAAAGTACAATTTCTTAGAAAGAAGCGTCATTACTGCTTTGTCCTCTGTCATACAGAGCACTAAAGTTTGTGACAAAGCAACGTATAATCATTTTATTGAATCAAGCAGCTTTACCAAGGACTTACAAACAAGTAAGGGAGAATACTTATATTGCTGAAACATCCTATTAGGCAGGTTAGAATTCTAGTGCCCTGATGAACTTTCCATCTTGAACATATTAAGGTTAATATAACTGCATATTTTTGTCTTTTTTGAGACAGGGTCTCCCTGTAGCCCCAGCTGTCCTGGAACTCGCTATGTAGACCAGGCTGGCCTCGAACTCACAAAGATCTGCCTGCCTCTGCCTCCCAAGTGCTGGGATTAAAGGGGTGCACCACCATGCCAGGCAACTGCATATTTTGCCAGAATTTGTAAATTAAAAATGAAAGTTTAACAAACTGAGGCAGCAAGCTGATGGCAATCATCCCATGTTCCTCTCCACAGAGACTGCATAAATTCATCAAGCACCCATGGCCGAAGCCTACAGCAGGCTAGATATACTGTGATTGTGGTCCTTCCTCGCCTCACTTTCAACCATGCTTTCATTTCAATTGTAGGCAAAGCAGTGCTTCATTAAGTGGGAGAGAAGAGGAAAAAGCCCATATTACTCTCTTTGACTTCTCAGTATACATTCTTGCATGCTGCAAAATTGGTGGAAGAAGGTTAGAAAGTTATTTTATATTATAATTATATTTTAGCATTATCCCAAGCATTACTTATTATAAAGCTATTTGTGAGAAGTCCGAACCAATTATTTCAACCAGTGCCTTGTGTGCAGTTATCTAAGCAGTTGGTTAAGCCATGTACTTAAATTTATGTGCGAGAATTACATAACCTTCAAATTAATCTTTAGTTCTTTAAAGTATAAAACATATGACAAATTAAAACTGAGTTTTTGAATTAGTAATTTATATATTAAAAATTGTTGAATGAGAATAAATATTTTCGATCAAAGTTCTGGAAAGAGTATATAGATTATCTCCCTATCTGGGCCTTTTCTTATGGAACTAGAGCTAACTGTATAAAATGCCATTATTAAACTTTGATCCAGTCATAGGTTAAATAATATGTCTTATTTTGTAATTAGATACAACCTTATTTATTTAAAGGATTACAAAGAAGGTTATATACTCTGTTCATAATGTACAGTATCTGCCTAGAAAGCTCTGAGAGCTTTTTATAAATATAACATAGTATGGACACATGTCATGTTTCCTCTCATTTTTCTTGTCACTGTTGCTTTGGGACACTTCAAATTAGCTCTGTGTTACCCAAAATATTTGTATTTGTGCATGTACTATTAAAAAATGGATATTTACACACAGAGATTTTGCATATGCACAAATACCATTATTTTATGATGTAGAAACATGTTTACAGCCCATGGAAAACAGATGATGCAGAGACCCAAATATTCAGTGTCTTGCAACATGGGAAGAATATAATCCCACACCTACCACCCCTCCCTCCAAGGCTCAGGGAATTTTGTGGAAGAGGTTGGAGGAAAGAACTTAAGAGCCAGAGGAAGGGGTGGAGTGTTAACTGGAAATGTCCTTGGACCACTATGCCAGGCAAGCTATAGTCACACTTCCTTCCCACATTCATCAAGGAGTCAAGGGGGGAGTGTGGCGGTTTGAATGAAAATGTCCTCCATAGGCTCCAAGTGTTTGGATGTTTTGTCCCCAGATGATGGTGTTGTTTTGGGAGGTTTTAGAAGGTGTGGCTATACTGGAGGAAAGATGTCACTGGGGGTGGGTTTACAGAGTTCTTAATCCTTGTGAGATGTCTGGTCGCCCTCTTGCTTCCTGTGCCTGTGTGATGATGTGAGACTTAGCTTCTGCTGCTCCTGCTTCACCCACCTCCAGCCACCATACCTCCCTCCCAGACGGAGTTTAATTCCCCTGGAACCGTAAGCTCAAATAAACTCTTCTTTCTATAAATTGCTTGGGTCAGTGTTTCTATCACAGAAACAGAAAAGTGACTAATACAGGGAGACAGTTACCCCCACACACTGAATCAGTCAACCTTAGCTGCATGTGGGGGAGCAGCAAAAGATATATAAGCCAAGAACACCAAGGGGCACCTCTCTCACAATTTTATATGGCTTTTGGGAGGTCACAGGATCTGTATTTGAGAGTGGACTTTACAGCATGGCCATAAATTTTGGGCACCCACTCTTCTGTAAATAAACCCCTACCTTGTGCTTTATTAAAAAATGATAAAATATTTTTTAAAAAGAAATATAAAAAATAAATAGTACCAAAAAATAATTCATTGATAATACAAAAATACAAACAACTATACCTATGTGTACTTTTTCAATTTCTTTTTTTGAAGTTTTTGAGGTATTTATTTTTGTTATGTGAATAAAGGAATATTTTGTCTGCATGTATGTAAGTGCATGCATATTGTACAATGCCCTCAGAGGCCACAAGAGGACATTTAATCCCTTGGAACCAAAGTTACAGCTTTAACTGCTGAGCCATCTCTACAAACCACGTTTCTGATTTCTTTTACAATTAGTTAGTAATGACCATGAGAAAAAATAATGACAAGATATGAACAAAGAAATCTTTCATTTAAAGTATAAGTAATGATGCACACAGTTACAGAAATAATCCTTGGAAACAATTTTGCTTTGATATCATGCATGATCTCACAATAATGAGCAGGAGATTCAAATCAGCCATCTGATACTAGTGGGCTTTTAACTTACTTGGACTTGATTCCTAGCTATAAAGTCTGTATGACTATGAATATATGTACTTAGAGCTCAGAGGAGATGTTACTAAAGAATATTATAATTGTTTTCCAGGTCTTATTTTTCCACCTCTGGGCCAATTATTTTCATTTCTAAATTCATAAAATTTTACCCAACTTAAAATAACTGCCTTAAAAATTTCCAGCTTAGCAACTTAATACAGCTCCATAATTTCTGTATTTTTACTATCCAGGCCTAAACTCCTGATTCATAGTATTGACTGTTTTGAACATTCCTATCTGGGTGGTTATCCCATTATTCTTTGATTGGTTCAATACATTTTATTTAGTTTCATTTTTAAATTTATTTTTAAAATATTGCTATTTATTATTTTTATTTTTATGTGCATGAGTGTACTTCCTGCATGCATTTTGAGCAAACCCATGTCATGCAATGCCCACACAGGTCAGAAGAGAGTATCAGACTCCCCTGGAACTGGAGTTGCAAATGGTTGCTGGCCACCATGTAGGCAATGGAAATCAAACCTGTATCCTGTGAAAGAGCAGCCAGTGCTCAACCACTGAGCCAACTTCTCCAGCATCTTTAACTCGTTTTTATTTTATGCATTTTTATAACCACTATAGGCTTGGCTACAGGATAAAATAGAGATGAAGATCAACAAAGTGATCCACCTTCACAATAACTTGAGTCTCCCAAACCTCATTACATATTAAGGCAAACTTCCCTCTGAAATTTTTTAAATTATTTTTATTTTGTGTGTATGAGTGTTTGGCCTGATGTATGTAAGTACATGAGTATGTGTGTTTGGCCTGTATGTATGTAAGTACATGAGTATGTGTGCAATGCCTGCAGAAGCCAGATGAGGGATCAGATCCCCTGGATCTGAAGTTACAGATGTTTGCTAGCCACCATGTGGGTGCTGGAAACTTAACCTGGGTCATCTGGAATAGCAGCCAGTGAGTCATCTCTACATGCATGCATGTGAGTCATGCATGACACAGCATTCTCATGCGTGCAGTGAGTCATCTCTCCAGTCTGTGAGATGTTTATTCTTGTACTTTCATTACTTACTTAAAGTCATAAAACCACATCTTCATTGATCAAAATGTCTGGGAGTACAGATCAAAGGGGCATCAGCCACTCCATTTATATGCAGGCCCCAAATTTTAGTATTTGCGAGGAATACATTCCCAGTATCACTGTCATTGCCTTAGGACATCTTGTAACTTTTCAACAAATCTACATTAATTATTTAATTTCTTAATATCAAACACCCTAAAGATTCACAAAGTTCTTAGGTATCTCCATCTCTACACATATCAACTCATATTTAATACGCCAACCTCATTTTTCCCTCTAGCTTTAAAGAATGAATCACCATCTTCAAATATTTAGTTTTTTTCAAAATGAAAAACTCTAGGGATAATTTATTATATCATATCTTACAGAAATTAACCATTTTACTAAAAGTTGAACTTTCCCCTGCAGTGTGACATGCAAACCATAAGTTATGAGGAACAGTGATTATAAAAGTGAGTGAGGAGAACCTTTGCTGTATTGAGTATCTAAAGGGTATAATTAGCTAACGTAGGACTGGTTTTCATACTCCAATTACACAATTGCAAGCTTTGTTGCTCACGATAAATTGGCAATTTCACATTTTAAATGGCTAGAGTAAATCATATCCTTGGTGGAAGTGAAATGTGAAAAGGAAATTTAAAGGTCTATTTCTAATTTAAAGCTCACTTTGATTTGATCACTTCACTAAATGCCATTTGAACAAAGCGTGTAAAAAGAACTTGTTTTATTTATCATTTGAATTGAATCACTAAACCTCCCCCCCACCCCGGACTTCTCTAAATAAATGTCAAAATGTTGGTAGTCATTCAGAAATAAGAGAAACAATGAAAGAAATGCAAAGACGATTAGAAATAAAAAGAACAGAAGCTTTGCTTTGTCAAAAAGTTCCCTCAAATTCTGGTACCAGTGTGGCTACAGAGGGTGATTAAGAAACACTTTAAAAAGTGTTCAATGTCCTTGGTAATTTGGGAAATGCAAATCAAAATCACTTTAAGATTTCATCATATCACAGTCTGACTGTCTAAAATCAAGAGAACAAATCACACCAAATGCTGGCAAGGATGTGGGTAAAGGGGAACACTCATTCATGGTTGTTGGGATTGCAAACTCATTCAACAACTATGGAAAGCAGTGTGGAGAACTCAGAAATCGAAAAATGAACCTACGAATTGATCCAATTAGTCCACTCCTTGGCACATACCCAAAGGCCTCATCCTACTGCAGAGATACATTTCTGTCCTAGTTTGTTCTTCATTGCTGTGACAAAATACTCTGACCAATACCAACTTGGGGAGGAAAGGGTTTATTTGTCTTACATCTCCCAGGTCGCATGCAGTTCATCAGGGAGCCCAAGGTAGGAACTCAGGGCAGGAACCTGGAGGCAGGAGCTGGAGCACAGGCCATGGAGGAACGCTGCTTACTGGCTTGCTCCCCTGGCCCCTGCTCAGCCTGCTTTCTTATGCAACACAGGCCCACCTGCCCAGGGGTGGCACCACCCACAGTGGGCTGGGCCCTCCCACATCACTCATCAAGAAGATGCCCTTCAGACATGGCCACAGGCGAGTCCAATAGAGGCAATTTCCACATTGAGGCTCCCTCAACCCAGGTGTGTCAAGTTGACACTAAAGCTATCCAGCACATTGTCCATCCATGTTTGTTGCTGCTCTTTTCACAATAGATAAGAAATGTCCCTATATATCCCTCAAGTGACAAATAGACAATGAAAACATGACACATTTACACAATGGAGTTCTATTCAGCTATAAAGAAAGACAAAATTATGAAATTTGCAGGTAAATGGAATGAGAAACCATCATACTAAGTGACATGACACAGACTCAGAAAAACAAAAGACATATATTCTCTCTCATCTGTGAATCTTAGCACCAAATCCTTATATGTGAATATATAATTCTGATGAAACTGCCGAAGCCAGGAAAATGGAAAAAAACATGGAGGTAAAGGGAGAGAAAGAGCCTAAGAGAGGGGCATAGTAGGAGACAGATGCTACCAAGGGGGAAAGGTAGCGGGGTATAACTGGAATGGGAGGAGAGAAGGATATACAAAGAACCATAGGGGTATAGTGGAAGAAGGCGCTCAAGAGAGGGGAGATACTAGGAGACAAGAAAAGGAGAGTACATTAACTAGGGAGGAAGGAAGAGGGGTTAGACAGGGAGAGAGAGAGAGATGAGAAACAAATAATTCTAAGGTTGTGTGAAAAATCAGAGAGAGATGTATTTGTTCAAAAGCCTACTGAAAAATATGCATACAGTATCTGTACCTGAGTACATGTGTATAGCTGAAGGCTCTGAAACAAGAAACACAGTGCCAGGCAGGGGAAACCTCCCTTTGAGTTGTTAGCCAAGGCAGTCTAAGAGACTCCCAAAATAACACAAACTAGTGCCACAGTTATTGATTACTTCCCAGAACTTGAAAATAAGACCCTTTTGATGAAGACAGAACATATTTCAAACACAGGCCTTGGAGCAACGGAGGTGGATTTGACCTGGAAGCCTCCTCCCTGAAGACTATCTCTCATAGTTTTGGAGGACACTATGATGAAATCTGCTAAGAGAGAAAATCAATCAGTGGCCTAACCTCAGTTTTAAATTCTAATAACTGCAGCATGACCTGCAGCAAACTAGGGAGGGAGAAAGGAGGGTTAGACAGGGCAGAGAGATGAGAGATAAATAATGCTTAGGTAATTCAAACAAAGAAAAAAGAAGGAAATGTGTTAGTTCAAAAGCCTACTGAAAATTGTTGCAGTAGTGGCACTTTTATCTTGGACGTAATCATCAGCCACCTAATTGAATTTAAAATCCTCTCAGTGGGAGGGAACTCATGTGTAGCTTTAAACATAGTTGGAAAGGTCATAGAGTGTAGAGCAAACTCTTATTTCTCTCACATCCCTAAACAAATGTAATTTCTTACTGCATGCTAAATACATATTCTTATATTTACAGACAAGTATACCAGCCATCGCTCATCAAAGAAGATTCTTTTTTTTTTTTTTTTTTAGTAACAGATGGAGAGTGTTACATAAATCTACAACTGGGCACACACAGAAAACAAGAGTCTGAGATGCTCAGCCCTAAGTGACATATCTGCAATGGAGCAGCTACACCTAAGGCTCACAGAACAGAGCAGAACAGGGGTTAGAGAAAATACTAATGCATCTCTCAACTCTCACCAGTGAAGCTTCCTCATTCAACAGACAGTAAGGAACACAGTGACCACAACTGGCCAAAATACAGAGAATAAGAGTCTGCAGAGTGTGTTTCCTTGGATAAAACTCAGGTTAAACCTCACTCTCCCAGGGATCAGGGACCATTGTTAAATAGAAGGTAGAAAGATTGTAAGAATCAGGAGTTGTGCATGACCATAAGGAAACAGAGTCCATAAGGCTACTGGGACCTTACTCATGTGAACTTACAGCAGTGGTGACAACATGCACAAGACTCATGCAAATTCAGTCAGACAAAAAATGAGCATAGAGCTGGGGAAATGGGCAGGTGGCCCCAACCTTAGCTGAGGAGCTATTGGCAGCTGATCACTGCTGGATAAGAGAGAGTTGATTTTCTTTAGGGGATTCACACTAGAGAGACTGACCAAGCTCTAGTGGATAAACTCCCACCTCAGGACATCTGGGTACATAAACTTGACATGATAGTCCTTAATGTACATAACAGAATATATCCTGTGGGTGGACTATGCAGGGTTGCAGATAGGGGAGAGGTCTAAATTTGCTTAAGATCTACTGTATGAAATGAACAAAAATTCAATGAAAATATACATTGAAAAAAAAAAAGCTTATATGACCAAATCAATTAGGTGATTATCGGATAAGCTTGTCCTCTGTGTGGCAAGCTAGACTGGCAAGCAAATGGATAGATGCCTTCTTCTCTAGCTTCTCACCTGTTCACTTCAAACTAATTGAATACGAGACTCTCCATAGGAAGGGCAGGGCAGAGGGAGACAGTCACCCCTCCCACTCAGTGAGTCAGGCTTAGCTGCATGAGGTGGGGGAGACTAATGACAGACATGGAAGAAGCCAGAGAGGAAGGCAAACTGCCATCTTGGGCCAGTGGCCACAGATCTGAAAAGTTCAACTGAGGTATAGGGAAAAAAGCCCATGAGTGTCTATACCTTTCTAAGTATTCCTCACTAACATCATATGCTCTGTAAGTAAACCCAATTAATATTATTATTCCCTAAACTGTAATTTGGAGGAATAATTTCTCAGTTTGTCCTAAGAACAGTGGGAGGAGGGAAGGTCGCAGGGGGCCTGGAAAGCCTCTCAGGAGTAATTTTTAGTACAGTGCTCTTGGTTATAAGGTCAAGGATCTGTATTTCTATACAGTTGCTCATTTGGATGCTGCTGGACTATGGATTAGGATTTGAGGACACTGATACAGCTCATCTTACTCATTTTACAAATGAAGAAACGGAAGCCCTGAGTTGAGTGTTTTTAGTTCATTCAGGTATGAATTTAGACAAAGTTAAGAATATTGGGAGTTAAATATTTACATAAGGATGTGGGACAGGGTGGTGGGGGATAGGAGGAGTAGGAAATAGGCTAGCCAAAGCTAAGCATGTATGAAGAAGCCTTATGAAACTCCGTTAATAAGAAAATTACATATCCATATATAGAGTTTAAGCATTATTCCCTGAAGACATGAATTATTAAATAAAAATCTGAGTGCCAAGCACAAGCTATCCTATGAATTATTGGTCAAAGAGGCCACAGAGGCATGCAAAATAATACAGATTATTAATATTACCCATCATAAGGAGATGGTAAGATCATATTGTTGAACAAATCACACACTTTGGTTGCAAGACACAGAAATCAGTTTTCAACTAACTAGGAAATTTCTTTGCTGGCTAGTTTTAGAGTTCTGGAAGGTGCTATGATAGATGTTCAGGGTAAAAAGACAGTGGCCTTAGCCAGTGATAAACCCTGCATGCTATCATACTGAACCTTCAGGTAAGATGTGCCAAGTGGGTACAATAGTGGCAAGACTGATTCCAGGGGTAACCAATTCTTTTTTGATTGGATTTGAGGCCTGCACGATAAGAAGGAATTCATACCTAGTGCTGTAAACAATGTCAAAATCCATGCTTGATAAGTCATAGGTCCTAGGGGAAAACATGTTTATGTTGTTGATCTAAATTGTCATGCTGTCATACTGTCTTCTAAATATTTATGCTCATAGCCATAAATGTGTGCTGTTCCTAACCTTGGTCAGAGAAACTTCTTACTGCTGTGGATGTAGTTAATGCAAAAACGAGCTATTGTCCAAAGTGCTGAGAGTGACAGTGAGTAGTGATCTATACCAACCCCCAGTCCCTAGGGTTCCGAGAACATCCTGGAAGAGGAGACAAAAGAAAGAAAAGAGGAAGGGAGGGAGGGGAGGAGAGAGAGAGAAAGGGCGGAAGGAAGGAAGGAAAAATGAAGGAAGGAAAGAAAGAGAGCGAAGAACAGGGAGGAGAGCTATGAATTGCTTTCCTTTGGACACACCACAGCTGTTCCACACATGAACTCACAGCAGCAGTGGTTACCTACACAAGATCTGCAGAAGAGCAAACCGGTTGAACATTCTGGCATAGATTGAGGAGGGACTCCCAAATCCCCGCCCCTACGTGAGGAGCCATTAGCAGTTGACGGTTGCTAGGGAAGGGAGAGTTGCTGTTCTTTAGGACTGTAGAGAGTAGTAGGTTCCCCATGTCCCTTGGATGGCTCCATGCACATGTAGGCAGAAGAAGACACATTGTTGTACCCCTGTAAGAAATTTTCAAATAATAAGTAAAAATTAAAAAGAAAAAAGAAAAATGAGCAGTTCACATACCTTAACCAGAAAGTGTCCTTAAAAATGGATAAGTAGAATGTGCTGGAGAGGGCCTACAATATCTTAAGTGGGCCTACAATATTTTAAGCAGACCTAAAATATTTTCCAAGTAGTATATTCTACTGAACCAATCAACCTTAGTGGTAATATGACAATATCCTTATGGAGTCCACAGAAATTAAAAATTTAAGACTCAAAGACACTAAGTGAACAAAGGCAGAAAGCAATGAAACAGTAATGTAGAATGCAAATCTAGACAAACCCTGACTGTAAACCCTATGCTGTTTCCACTATACTAGGATTTTTAAATTTAAAAGTGTCATATAGGGAGCTGGAGAGATGGCTCAGCAGTTAAGAGCACTGGCTGCTCTTGCAGAGGACCTGCGTTTGGATCCCAACACCTACATGGCAGCTAACAACGATACCTAACCCCAGTTCCAGGGGATCCAATTTCCTCTTCTGCCCTTGATGGGCATTGTATGGTATACTTATGTGCATGCAGGCAAAACACTCATACATATAAAATAATAAATAAATAAAATATATATTTAAAGTGACATATACATTTAAATTTTGACTGATAATCTTTCTCAAAAAATGTTTCCCCATTTATCAATCATCTGTACCTGGACTTGCCATCTCTTTAGAGACCTTAGTTTGTGAAGTCCTTTCTTTCCTGTCCTCAACCTCTCCTCCATTAACCTTTTCATTTACCACTTAAACTTGTTCCATGTTTTTTCCTGGCCTGTGAAACATCACACTGTAGTTTGTGTCCCTAGTGTCCATGGAAGCTCAGGAACATGCACCTCTGCCTTCATTTAACAAGGACAGTCTCTTTCTGCCCTGCTTTATACATTGAGGTTCGACATATTTCATGAGTAGAGTTCTATAAGTAAAAGAAAGTTGGACAATCTACATACTTTTAATATAAATAGTGGGATCATACTTTACACACCAGCTTTATTGCCAATACTTTCCTGTATTAAATATTAAAGTGAAGAATAAAACTAATTAAAGTTATGTTTCTGGAATAACAAATGATATCTCCATGCAAAAGAACAATTGTTTTGGAAGCAACTTATGTTGCAGAAAGAGATACAAGTGATACTCTATTCCAAAGAAAAAGGGAAGTGTTTATCATACTTAGTTATGCTTATAAATCAGTGTTTTTCAGTGGTTTACATGCTTCCTGGGTGCTTCAAGATAAACTAGGAAAAAATGTGTTAAATCCTCTGTCATTCTGCTTACAACTACAGTCTATCAGAGATGACCTGTTTTCCTGCCATCTTTCAACAGACACTACACTCAAACCATAGCATGACTGTGGTGGTTAAATAACTATCCCTCATAGACTTCAAGTGTTTGAATATTTAGCCCTACTTGGTAGTGGTGTTGGTAAAAGTAGAGGAGGAATGTTAGGGATGTGAAGTCTTATTCAATAAACTGAATTAGTTTTGAGTTTACTGTTTCTGTACTATTTATGTATGTAGAAAGCTAAATGAAGTTGAAACTTCTGATTCGATTACTAGATTTTTTACTTTAGAGGAATTTCAAATTTGAAATCCTTTTTAAACTATTTAATTTGAAAATTTTCAGTTTTGAAATTCCTTTAAAAATTGAATATATAAAGGAGTAATATTATTTGGGAGAAGCAAGGATGGATTGAACCCAGTGATTGATTTCATTTATGAAGTGTATACTTACCTTTGTCTCCCACTTCTTTTCTTACTGTGCAAGGGGAAAGGGTTCAAGAATCAAGACGGAATAAGAAAGAAAGCAGCTCACAAGAAGAGAATAATGAAGAAAAGAAGTGAGGCTTAATGACCACTTCAGTATATAGTTCCCTCAAGTATGAAGGGTGTCCATTGTTTGCTGGCACCAATGTGACCATCTTATACCTGAGCTAGTAGAATTCAGTAATGGACATTATCTACTATTTTCAAAATTTTAATGAACAAGGTAGAGTCACTGTTGTCCTCTTTACAAAGAAATATATGGTATAAATAGGAAACATTTTAAAGAACTTCAGATTTTTCTTCAGTTTATACTACCTTTTATCATTTTGAATTTATTCAAGAATTTTGTAGAAGACGCATCATACTGTCCTTAGACTGTTACTACCTTTTTTTCTTTTTTATTGATTTTTTTGTGTATTTCATACAGAAGAGCACAAACAATCTTAATCATCTTTATACCCCCATCCCCACTGGTGCCATCCCATAGGCCCCCAACAAGAGCCCATATACTTGGTCATTCCTGTTAAGGCCCACTGGGTTGTCACTGTCCCCAGTTCCTAAGTGCAAATCAGTCCACTGAGTCTAGTCAGCCTATCTAGAGCCCCTTGTTTTAGGAAGATCAGCTTTTCATCTAGCAGCAACAGTTGCCAACATTCCTTCAGATAAGACTGAGGCTTGCTGTTCATTTTCCCAGTTCTATACTGGGTTATTTTCTGCCTGAGTTTGCATGGGACTTGTATGTGCTGACACCATTGCTATAGGATCATATGAGCATGTCCCCAGGTCCCATTATTAAACCTTACCCTCCCAAGAATGTTACTATCTCAACAAAAATTTGTGCCTAAACATTTTATGAGAATTTATCTTGTGCCAGGCACTGTCTAACTAAGCATAATACATAGATTAACCAATTTAATTACCAAATTAACTTTACCATCAGCTTTGCCTTTAATTACACACACACATGTGCACGCACCCTTAAACTGAGACATGCAGAAATTATGCAATTTGCCCAGATCATGAGACAAGCAGATATGGGAAGCAGAATTGAAAATTAAGAACCTGACTCTAAAATATATCCTCAAAGACTACTAACTCATTAGCTTCTGTGAATTTACCTTGTAAATGTGGACTGAGGTAGAGAATCAACAGATAAGAAAGATGAAACTTGGAAAATAAACAATGTTCTTAAAAACCACATGTCTGCAGTTGATGCCAAAAGTCTTGATCTTCCCGGAGATCATAAGTAAAAATCTGGACAGATAACATTAAGAAAATGGAGTTTTCTTTAAGATATATGAGTTCTTTAGCCATGTGTATTTGGTTATGTTTACAGTACCACACATGAGTTTCCTCCCATTGAGTGAACTTTTAGTCTAATTAGATAGCTGTTGATTGCCCCCAAGATAAAAGTGCCACTATTGCACCAATATTGTATGCTGCGCTGGTCTTTGATGTGGTTGTTTGGTCTTGAAGCTGGTGTTGGGCATTTGATTGATGTTATCCTTTAGCGCCTTGCACAGTGCTCTTGTAAACTATGAGAGCTAGCCTTCACAGGCAGTGGTTTCCAGGTCAGTTCCAGCTCCACTGCTCTAAATCTTGTGTCCAAAGTATTTTCTGTCTTGATCAGTAGGATCTTACTTCAGGTTCTGGGAGGTAATAAAAGACTGTGGTAACAGCCTGTGTAATTTTGGGAGTCTCGTGGGCCACCCTGGCCAACAACTCAATGGAAGGTTTCTCCTGTCTGGCACTGTTTCTTGTTATGTAAGCTTTAGCTATATGGACTCATGTAGAACTAATGAGAAAACCCCAAGACTGTCACATCCCCAGACTAATGTAATTTCTTACTATGTACAAAATGTGTATCCTTACATTTACAGACAAATATCCCAGTCACCACTCACCAAAGAAGCTTCTTTTGTACCAGACAGAGACTATTTCAGAGTACCACAGCTGGTCACACACAGACATTGTCTGTGAATTGCACAAGACTTAGTGGCACATTTTTATACAACCTCTGCACCTAAGGCTCACAGAAAATATAACAAGGGATGAAGAGAACATTAATGGATCTTCCAATTCTCATCAGTGAAGCTCCCTCAAGCAACAGAGGACCATGAATACAAAAGGTCAAAAATGGCCAAAATGTAAAGAATAAGATTCTACAGAATGTGGTTCTTAAGCAGGACTCTGATATTAAAACACATCCAGCCAGAGATCAGGGACCATTGCTGAAGAGAGGGTGGAAAGATAGCCAGGGAGGAGGTGCATGACCATATGGAAATAGGGTCCTACAGGGTCCTGGGACCCTTCTCATACAAACCTATAGCAATGGTGTTAGCATGCATAAGACCCATGCAAACTTAAGCAGACAAAAACCCAGCACAGAACTGTG
>NW_008338118.1:1691659-1698988 GCF_000622305.1 Nannospalax galili | reverse complement strand
TCACAGGCAATGTGTGTGATATGTTGAGGTACTCTATAACAGTTTCTGTCTGGCACAAAAGAAGCTTCTTTGATGAGTGGTGGCTGTGGTATTTGTCTGTAAATATAAGGTTACATATTTTTCACATAGTAAAAAACTACATTAGTCTAGGGATGTGACAGTCTTGGGGTTTTCTCTAGGATCTATGACCTCTCCAGCCATGTGTATTTGGTTATGTTTCCAGTACCACACTTGAGTTTCTTCCCATTGAGTGGGCTTTTAGTCTAATTAGATAGCTGTTGATTGCCCCCAAGATAAAAGTGCCACTATTGCACCAATATTGTATGCTGCGCTGGTCTTTGATGTGGTTGTTTGGTCTTGAAGCTGGTGTTGGGCATTTGATTGATGTTATCCTTTAGCGCCTTGCACAGTGCTCTTGTAAACTATGAGAGCTAGCCTTCACAGGCAGTGGTTTCCAGGTCAGTTCCAGCTCCACTGCTCTAAATCTTGTGTCCAAAGTATTTTCTGTCTTGATCAGTAGGATCTTACTTCAGGTTCTGGGAGGTAATAAAAGACTGTGGTAACAGCCTGTGTAATTTTGGGAGTCTCGTGGGCCACCCTGGCCAACAACTCAATGGAAGGTTTCTCCTGTCTGGCACTGTTTCTTGTTATGTAAGCTTTAGCTATATGGACTCATGTAGAACTAATGAGAAAACCCCAAGACTGTCACATCCCCAGACTAATGTAATTTCTTACTATGTACAAAATGTGTATCCTTACATTTACAGACAAATATCCCAGTCACCACTCACCAAAGAAGCTTCTTTTGTACCAGACAGAGACTATTTCAGAGTACCACAGCTGGTCACACACAGACATTGTCTGTGAATTGCACAAGTCTAAGTGGCACATCTACAATACAACCTCTACACCTCACACTCATGGAACATAGAACAAGGGGTAAAAAGATCACTTATGAATATTTCAATTCTCATTGATGAAGCTTCCTCATGCAACAGACGGCCAGGAACATAAAAAGTCACAAATAACCAAAGCATAAAGATTAAGAGTCTGCATAATGCTGGTCCTTAGACAAGACTCCTTTATTAAACTACCCACCCAGGGCTCAGGGACCATTGCTGAAGAGGAGGCAGGGATTGTAAGAGCCAGGAAAGAGGTACATGACCATATGGAAATAGAGTCATATAAGTTCCTGGGACCTTGTTCATAGAACCTACAGCAAGGGTGTTAGCATACAGAAGTCCCATGTAAACTCAGGAAGACAGAAATCCAGCATAAAACTGGGTAAATAGCATATCTCAATCTTAGCTAAAGAATTATTGGCAACGGATTACTGCTAGGTGAGGAAGAACTGATCTACCTAAAACACGGGACTCTAGACAGGCTGACTAAAACTCAGTAGATGAACTTGCATTGAGGAATGTCTGGGGACACTAACAATACAATAGGCCTTAAGACAAATGAAAGAATCTATGAATTCTAGTATGTGGGGGCAGGGGATAACTATAGGAGGGTGCCAGAGGGGAGGTACTATAAAGATAATTAAGACTGATCAAGATGTGCTGTATGAAATACACAAAATTCAGTAAAAAAAAATTTTAAATGCAACATAGGTTTGTGTACGTCTGAATGAAAATCTTAATGAAGTGAAGGTACAGAAATAACATTTAAATAAAAATACGATTGTTTTAGACAGTAAAACGGGTGTTAAAATACTCTGCACAGAAGAAAACATATCTTCTGTCCAAAGTGTTTAATTCCACAGTTGTGGGGTTCATTCCTTGGTATAAACCTACAGAGTTATCTCAGTGCTCTATTCTTTGCATCAATTTGAAGAAAATGACTAGATAACTAAGACACAGAGCACCCTTCATTATTGCATCCCTCCCTCATCAGTATCCTCTGTAAAATTATTCAATTTCCCTTCCCCTTCAAGGAGGGGTTTGTACAGTTAATTTTCTTCAATTTCTTTTGCTCTGTTATTGTTCCTCTAACCTTATCTCAACAAATACCCATCAAAATCTTTGAAATCGATACCTCAAAGTAAATAAAAGTCTTGATAATGCTTACCAGATGCTCCTAAAAAATAAAGCTTATCAGAGCTTTCCAAATGCATCAAATAACTTGCATCTTAAGATTTGGTCCTAGCATTTTCTAATCCTATGAAAGGACGGGGACAGTAATGCATTTTGCACCTGTTCACTTAGCGCTGGGACCTAGAATCATTTTTTCCTTAGGTGGTGTATTTGGGATGCTTCCTCTCTCTCCTGTCTTCTTTTATCTGTTAAAGCTGATATACACTGAAGTGCCTGACTTCTTAAGATGTGTGTCTGTTTAAAGATGTTAAATAAAATGATATTCATCTTTCAATCTTTCTGATATTCAAAAAAATTATTTTTCAGTCAAAATGTAATGGAATATGTTTCTAAAACAGGGTTTGATGAAATTATAAGTATGAAAATGTGTTTATTTTACCTGGATGTCAGCAATGAATGTCTGAAAATATAAAACTAACTTATCAGTAGAGTAGATAAAATATAAGCAGATATAGAGTAGATAAGAAGTGAGATGAGTTGCAATCTGCTTTCTTTTTCTTCACTCCTATTTAAAATTTCCTCATAAGGAAGCCATTTCTGTGTTCCTTTTACAGAAAATAAGGCTGAGTCTATGATTTTCTACTTACTCTTTGAATTTTTTAAATAACAATTTTATAACTAGAATATACCAAGTTTGAGGAATTGGTCACTGATTCCATTTTCACTTAGAAAGACCTTTCCCCTTGCTCCCTGAATTTGGCGGATCCCAAAGGATAAAGTACCTACTTTAGGGAAAGTCGTAAGAACCAATTTCTGGTCTTCTGTCAACATCACTTCCTTCCCACACGTACGTTCTGTTTCTGTGTGACCTGAGTTGGATACTGGCAGATGAAGGAGAAAGAACTGGGCTTAGTTAGTTAGTTTGGGCTCATATCTGATGCTGATTCTCTAATCCATGCTTCTGGTTCTTTGGGGAATTCTACTGATTGGCATATTGTCCCTGTGACTACTGTGATGCATACCATTGCCTACATTGATCATGTTTAGATTGACCAACTGCTTTAAACTTCTATTCCAAAGAGCATCCTGGTAATTCAAGAATAGGGATTAAAACACTGTGAACTGCCAGGAAAGACGATGATTTCCACAGGTCTCCAGCATGTCCAAATGCAAGTCAGACAACATTCTAATACCCAGGGGAAATTTTCAAGTTCTTAAATAGTCTCAGTCACTCAATTTGAAACCAGTGATGAAATTCCCACCCACCCCCCATGTTGATGTGGGTATAAGTCTCTCATTTGGAAATACTTGTTTTCAATGAAATATTATGTTTCTTTTTCTCTCCTAGTGTAACTATCTTATATTATTATTGACTAAGTAAAAACTTCAAGAATTCAAGAGTCTTTATCCATTAAACTGTCTAGGGAAGCAAAGGGGGCTACCAGGAGGGCAGGTTGAGAGAAGGAAAATGGCAGGTATGGAGTGATATGCTTAACATATAATGCATACTTGGATGGATATTTTTACAAATAGAAATTGAAATACAATAAAAGGGAAAAGAGTACTTCTGGTAGTTTTATTTTCATTATAAATTCAATGTGTGATTATCTGACTTTGAAATTTCACACATCAGTGTGTCTTAGACAGTGACTTATCTGAAGAATACCTTGTTACCTATGTAAAGTAGATATATCAATGTATTTTTTATTTTATGATTTTTTAATCCTCTGTTTATGGATGTTTTACTTGCATGTATATATGGGTATCATGTGTGTGCATGGTCTCTGTGGGGGTCATAAAAGGGTACCAGATCCCTGGCCCTGGAATTAGGGTTTTGAGCTCTCCTGTGGGGGCTGGGAACCAAACCACCCAGGTCTTCTGCAAGACAAGTGTGTGCTAGTAGCCACAAAGCCATCTCTCCAGTCCTAGCAAAATGTATTTTCATTGTTTTCAGATAGTGCATTGGAGTCATATTATGAAGAGCAAATTCCTTTAAGAATTAAAACTGCAATAAATATTAACATTATAATCACTGTTGATAGACCCTTGGAGAGGCTATATAATAATAATGATGTGGAATAAGAGAGACAGGAAAAGCAATAAAAGCTAAGCTAGAAAAACAACAACTTCAAAGCCTTAGTGTCTGTTTTTACTTCTCTATTGCCATAAATTTATTTTAATGAAATATTTCATACCCTGAAGAGACTCAAGTCTGCCGGTGGATGACAAAATGAATGAAGGCAAAGGACCCAACTCTCAGGTAGATAAAGGAGAGTTTTATTCTAACAGTTGCTCTTTATATTTAATGAGCAGGGTCAGCCAAGGATAGAGCATGCAAAACATAAATCAAGCAAAGTTCAAAGTAAAGGGAGCTTTTCTTTTCTGTTACTAACCAAACCCTTTCCCAGAGCCCTCGTCTGTGAGAAAGGAAAATACGAGCCCATCCCCTATCATTCTTACTATCCCAAGGCAGTGTTCTGCCCTTGACTGGGAGGCAGTGTTCAGCCAATGCCCAAACATTCTCTTGTTTGCAAGAGACAGCTAGACTCTATCTTGTCTTTGATTCACCTTCTGCAGAACTGAGCTCCATCGATATCCTGTTAAGATTTTCTGTGGCTAATAATTAATGTTGGGCCATTGAAGAAAATTAGACCCCCTTTTCAGTTCAATAGTTTGCTGAGGCAAAGGGAAGTATGATGTGGGATGTTGGAGATTCAGTTGCAGGTGGTGGATGGAACAATAGTCTTCTGGGGATGCAGCAGCAGATGTGGAGAAAGAGAACAAGCAAGTGGCACTAAGCCCAGAAACAGGATGCTCTCTGAACCATTCACTGGGCCTTGAAAACATTCTATGCTTGGTCAGACAGTACTAAATAGTTTAAAATGGGGGCATGCCATGATTCACTTTGAAATAACAGGGGAAGAATATACAAATATTACATCAGAAGTCTGGGAAAGCCAATGAATTGATGAATCATGTTCAGAAAAGTGAATATTTCTGCTAAAATAAGATTATAGCATTTTGGTATTGTGGGATTTTCAACGCCCTCATTTCTATTCCTCCAAATTAAATAAATAATACTGAAATAAATAAAAATAAATAAATAAATAATACTAAAATGAAAAACAGATGACTTGTACATAGCTAAATAAAAGAGTTAATAGGTACAAACTTTTAAAATGATGCAATTATCTCCAACTAGTGATTACCAAATTTTCAAAAAATTATTTATTTATCTCTATATAATGTACTAAGTCCACTTGGTAGTGCTCATGTGTACCTGTATTTAGAGCTGCTCACTTGGAATTAGATAATAACCATTCAAGGAGATTGTCCCTGGAGACAATGGATTCTCTGATTCTCCCTTCCTCAGCATCCATTTATTGCTTATAGCCCTTCATCTTGATATGGGACCTCATGACATTTCTCTCATCCACCTTGATATATCAACTGATTTTGCATTATATGCCTGCTTGAAGATGTGCTCACTTGGTTTTCTGCTCTGGCCACCACTGCCACCATGCCTCCCTCACCATTATGGACTCTAACCATCTGGAATTGTAAGCCAAATAAACTCTTCCTTCTATAAGCTGCTTTGGTCAGTGTTTTATCACAGCAACAGAATAGTAAGGCAATTAAAAAAACCGAATCTAGGACCTTTCTCCCTGTTCCAAATTCTCCTACTAGGCACACAATGACCAGTTCATATAGTTACTAAACCTCAGGCTTTCCCATCTGTGAAAAGAACTGGAGTACTATACTCTAAAATTCCTTTAATTTACTATGTGACTAATGATCTGTAAATTACCAATAGTAACACTTAGCACACTGTAAATGATGTATGTGCTTATATGTTATTGTTGAGGCTTTTAACAGGTAGAGAGGAAGATTTGCTCTCTGGATGCTGCATACATACAGACAGACACACAGACACACACACATGCACACACACACACTCATAGGCACTAACATTTCCCATTTTCAATCACATTGTAGCTAGCTACAGTGCTCACTCTGATTTGTGTATCAGTTAAAGACAAATTCAGTGTCTGACAAGTATATGGAGACAAAGCATAACAAAATGATTTGAAATGAGACATATTCACAGGAGTGGAATAAGAATATATAGAAAGTGAAAGGAAAAAATAACCCAGGATCAAAGTTCAAAAGGACAGATGTAGAATGTCTTAGAAGTCTTTATGGGAAACTTAAATGAGTTTGTGGGGAGAGAACAAAGGGGATGGGGAAGAGGAGAGAGGAGATAGAGACTGAGGAAAGAGGAGAGAGGAGACAGATGTTGAAGGGGACATATAGTGTGTAAGAGATGAAGATATGAAAATATTAAGATATTTTGCTCTATAGTTATAGAAAAAAACAAAACAAAATTTGGAATGCACCCCTATTCCCAACTATTTCTGGGATTTGCAACCATACATAGGACAGGCCCTGTGACTGACAAGGCACTTTAAAACAAATTTCTATAATGAACCATGAAGCTGAAAATTTCCTCCTTCAGGTGCATGTCTCCTTACTCAGTTTGGAATCAACAGAAACAGTTGTTTCTTCATAGTGGGAGGCCTGTGTGCTTATTTTCGAGTCTTCTTTCAGCCCTCTCTAATTCTCTTGTTTTAGATAGGTCAAAGTCTCCCCTTCTCGGACTCAGTCTTAACTACAACTGAAAGAAGGAATGGAGATGCCAATCAAAATGCTTGTGCTCACTACTTATTCTAGATAAAGGACTGGAATTACATTCCTATTTAAAAAGTTGTCTGGGCAAGCATTATTTGCAGCTTATAACTTCTTGGTACTGTTTTTTTCATCTCTAAAAGAATAAAATTTTCCATTTTTTCAGACTCCTGACCACAAAATATTCCCCTCTTCTTGAACAGGAAACATTATAAAAGAAATTTCAAGAAATATATTAGAAGGTTTGTCATTTCTTATAATACCTTCATACATCCTCATAATGACTAAATTATGTATTCTGGGAAGGACTGAGCCCAGCTATGATCAGTATTCTATTCACTATTCTGAAACCAAAGAATTCAGTGAGAAAACCTACTACCTGAGAAACCTAAATGCTGCTTTACCTTAGGGAAATCACCATGAAATTTTAACCAAAATAATAAAGTTTTACAAGAATGTAGTTTAGACTCTTTGAACCAATTTTGTTTAAAGTTTAACAGTTGGATTAAAGAAGAATTTTAGTTTTTAGGGAGTTTTGTGAAGAGAATTAATTGAAAATATACCCTATTGTGGTAGACAAGGTTATTGCTCTATCTGCAGCTACTTG
>NW_008338118.1:1686784-1687382 GCF_000622305.1 Nannospalax galili | reverse complement strand
GATTATTCCTTTGAGCAGAATGAAGTAGCCCTCTTTATGTCTTCTGATTAGTTTTAGTTTGAAGTCTATTTTGTCAAATATTAGAATTTCAATGTCTGTTTTTTTCTTAGTACCATTTGCTTGGTATAATTTTTTCAGTCCTTTCATCTTAAGGTAGTGTCTGTCCTTGAAAGTGAGATGAGTTTCTTGCAGACAACAAAAAGATGGGTTTTGTTTCTTAATCCATTCATATAGTCTGTGACTTTTGACTGGGGAGTTCACTCCGTTAATTTTTAAAGTTATTATTGAAAGACGAATATTGAATCCTGTCATTTTGTTGTTGTTGTTTATATTCTTATTGCTATAGCTGTACTTTTACACTGTTATACCCTCGTTGGAGTTCTTTCTGCAACCCCTTGGGGGTTGCTGCATTCCTTTCTTCAGCTCTTGGTATTGCTCCCAGAACTCTCTGAAGAGCTGGTTTTGTGGACAAGAATTCCTTCAGCCTATTTATGTCATGGAAGATTTTCCTTACCCCTTCAACTATAATAGACATTTTGGCTGGATATAGTAATCTGGGTTGGCATCTGTGGTCATTTAACACTGGGAATACTTTGGT
>NW_008338118.1:1685961-1686372 GCF_000622305.1 Nannospalax galili | reverse complement strand
TGAAGATCTGGTCCATGCCACTGTCTTGGGATTCTTCTCCTTCCTGTATGCTTATGATTCGCAAGTTTGGGCTTTTTATGGTATCACTCAGTTCCTGCATATTCCATTCTTGTGATTTCTTAAATTTTTCATAATCTTTGCTTGAGTGGTCCAGTTCGTCCACTTTATCTTCCAGTCTTGATACTCTGTTTTCCATTTCGTTCATCCTATTGTTGAGGCTTTCTCCTGTCGTTTCTAATTGGCTTATGGAGTGTTTCACTTTGTTCTTTATTTCAGCCTGAGTATTCTTCAATATTTCTAGCCCTTTTCTGAATTCATTCAGAAGTTTATCTTTATCTTCCTTCAGCTCTATTATTACCTTGTTTGTGTGTTCTTTAAATTCACTGAATTCTTTTATTATATTCTTCATTT
>NW_008338118.1:1659754-1685844 GCF_000622305.1 Nannospalax galili | reverse complement strand
TGGCTGGATTGATTTTGTCTTCAGCAGTTCCGCGGTGGTCCAATTCCAATGTGGGTCAGAAGTTTTCAGACTTTCTCCTTAGGTCTGGAATCTTCTAAGAATGATTTTGGCCTCAGGAACTTGGGTGTTGGACTGGCCTGAGACCCTGGCAGTGGCCGCACCACGCAGGGATGCAAAGGCAGGTGGGGGGGCAAGAAGCCCCAAGATTTCCCAGGGAGTGGATTGAGTAGCTGAGTTGTACTCGATGCAAAGGATCAGGGAGAGGAAAAGTCATCCTCCAAGCCCCCAGAAAGAGGCTGTCAGCCCCAGAAGAAGGCTGGCATGTGTTGCAGGACCAGGGATGCAGAGAGAGGTGAGGGTGGGGCCAGGACCAGAAGCGGTGCTCCTGGGACCCAAGAAAGGCACTAAGTTGGTCCTGGTGAGAAGGATCAGGAAGCAGTATTGGTTCCCCTGGTGTCTGGGGTCCCAAGACTAGGGATGGCACAGGTCCCACACTAGGTGTAGCGAACAGCGGGGGAGATGGAAGGATGAATGTGGCTTGGGGAGTCAAGGCACGGAGGGCTACACTATAGCTGCGCTATAGACTTACCCCAAGAGGCCTGAGGATAGGGGTGCAGGCTAGGAGAGTTAGCTGGTGGTGCAGGTCCAGGGATGCAGAGAGAGGTGAGGGTGGGGCCAGGACCAGAAGCAGTGCTCCTGGGGCCCAAGAAAGGCACTAAGTTGGTCTGGGTGAGAAGGATCAGGAAGCAGTATTGGTTCCCCCGGTGTCTGGGGCCCCAAGACTAGGGATGGTGCAGGTCCCAAACTAGGAGTAGCGAACAGCGAGGGAGATGGAAGGGTGAATGTGGCCCGGGCTCAATATATCTTTATACACTGACCCCAGGAAATTCTCTGCAGACACCTAGAATCACTTGCATAAGGGCTTTCTTTGACCACAGGAATTTACACTGAGGGACTCACAAAAGTTAGGACGGGAGGACGATTTGTATCTTAGATGCCACATAGCTTCTACACTTGACCATATCAGTGATTGTGCAAATAAGCCCATGCATGGACTAGCCATGACAAAAGGGACAAAAATACAGCTTGGGTTGCTTCTCTCCAAGGCAAGCTGATTAAAACAAGCTGATTCCATGTCTTGGTGACTTTATTTCTAGAGAAAACAAGTCAACATCTGTATTGTAAGTCAATTATATTGAAATCGTCTTCTTAACTGGGAGAAAAGTGATTCATCTCCATTGATCAAGTATATATATATATATATATATATGTGTGTGTGTATGTATATAATTAATGTATGTTAGCTTTATTAATGTTCCCCAATATCTACTTCCTCTTCTCTTTTTATTGACTGAGAATTTCATAGATAGATATAAGGTGTTTTGATCAAGTCTACCCACGCACATATTAGAAGTACTAAGTGAACATCACTTCTTATAGTTCCTTGACCATCATCACTATGTGAGGGCTCAAAGAGAGCTTTCCTAATTACTACAGAATCTTACCCTGTATTACCTTGATGAAGAAAAAGCCCATTTCATAATGAATAATTTGTGATGATGAGCTTCTGAACACACACTCTACTGATTTTCTGAATGTATTGCATCATTCATATGTAACTGGCATGATGGAATTTTGCATGACATCATAAAGATACATTTGTAAGTACCAGTTTGTTAAAATTAATTGCTTATCAAGTTCAGACTCTGTCTTTAAAGATGTGCTATAATAACAATTATGTATGATATGATACTTACAGTTAGAATATTTGGCTTTGTTATCCCAAGGACTAGAAATACAAGTTTCCTCTTTGTATTAACATAACAGGCCATACCATTGAGGTCGATATCAAAATAAAAATAATATATTTGAAAAGATTAAGAGCATACCACCAGAATGTGAAGAAGTACAAAGAGGGAGAAAGAACAATAAATGTTGCTCTGACTTGCAGGTTTTACTATTGATAAGCATGGATCTTGCAGCATAGCTTTTGAACAACAGGTCAAAGTCACACTACTAAAAAATGAAGGATCTAGAATAGTCATTGTGATGGCCAATCTTGGATGACAACTTGATTGAATCTGGGATTTAAAGGTGAGAGACTTTTCTTGATCAGTATTATTTGAAGCCAGAAGATCTGCCCTAAATGTGGGTGGCAACCTCTAGTGGCAGGTAAAAGAACATGGTAGAAGGGAGCTTTTCCTTTTGGCTTGCTCGCCTTCTCTCTACTGACGAGCTCATTGTATTGCTGTGGCATTCATTTGCTGATATTAGAACGAACTTCTGCAAGTTCCAACACAGACTGAAAATTAGCAGATCTCCAGCAATCTTCCAGGCCTTCAGCTCTAAAATGTGACTGCCGAGACATTCAACCTCATAGTGTGAGTGACTACTGGATTCTCAACCTCTCTGGTATGACTCAACCATTGTAGGCCCGCTCAGACTCTACACTGTAAGTCAATTGAATAAATTCCATTCTACACACACACACACACAAATACACACACACACACACACACACACACACACACACATTCTTTTTATCATTACATTCCTCTAAAGAACCCCGACAAGTATGCTCATACTCCATCATTCCAGTTCTATTGTACTGAAAACTGATGGTACAAACTGATTCTGTGGCATTTGGGTGAAGAAATGTAGATGATGGCCTTTAGAAGTCAGATTAAGCACTGTGTTACTAAAATTGAGGAAATGATGGACCAGTGTTACGTTTATCACACACTGGCACCCTCATTTTTAGTTGCCACATGGGTGAATTTATGTTGTTTGTTTGATAAACTTTATTATTTTCCAGGTTAGTGACTTTGATTTCCACTGGAGAGAACCTCCTCACTGGAGAAACAAGTCAAGGCTTTACCCAGATTAGTTCTATGGCTGCCAGCTAGTCACTCAGGGTTCATTCTGAGTCAAAAGAAAAGTTACTCTACTGACCATAACTCATCCTGATTTCCAGAGGCATGAAGACTAAGTTAAAACAGACAAGCAGCAGGGAGGAATATCAGTAAGGGAGGAAATGACCAGGTACTTCTGTTGTGTCTGTGCTTAAAAAGAACCATAGCTATATGCATGATGTTAGCAATTGCTATTTGACAAGAGCATAGCAACCAAGTAGTCAAAGCCTTCAGAAAGAAATGCATTAGGCAAGCAAGCTTGATGATAAAAGCTATTGCCTGAGGATGATTGCCATCTTCTGTGACTTCCAAAGAATATAGTGAATATTTTAAAAAATATTTTATTTTTATTTTATGTATGTAAATGTATTGCCTTAATGTAAGTTAAGTGTCCCCATGTCATGCAATGCCCGCAAAGGTTAGAAGAGGACATCAGATCCCATGGAACTGGTGTTATGGACAGTTGTTAGCTTCCATGTGGGTGCTGAGAATTGAACGCCTTTCCTCTGCAAGAGCAGCCAGTGCTCTTCACTGCTGAGCCATCTCTCTAGGCCCAGAGAAGGTAGTGAATATCATCATGCCCTTTATCTCAGTTAGTATAGTGAATAGTGTTGTGAATCTTTGTTGTCGGGTGAATAGGTAAGTAAAGACAGATGATAGATAGATGAAATGAGAGTGATCTAAAACAGTAGTGAGAAAATGTATGACATTTTAGGGATAAACCACACAAACACAATGTTATTGTGGTGGGAACAGTTCAAATTATGTGTTTAACTATTGCAGATATTATACAGGTAAGGCTGTTAAGTAGCAACAATTATATTTTAGCTTTTTTACTAATTAGATATTATCAACATTTTACTTCTGTGTTGCTAAACTTTGGGTCATGGATGGTCTAAAAAGGCCTGTGTATTGAAAGCTTAGTACTCAGCCTTTGGTGTGATTAGACAGCAGTGGAGAATTAGGACGAGTGGGCTAGTGGCAGGTTTTTAGCCAGTAGAGGGTATACCCTTGAAGTGTACTGTAGGATGGCTTTCACTTACATCCAGGTCATGAACTGAGCTGCTCTTTTGTTGTTGTTATTTTGGGGCCTTTTATGCCTACAATTTGCATCCAATTATGCAAAGCAGCCAAATAATCATGGGCTAGAATATCTGGAGCTGGGAGCCAAAATAAGGTTTTCTTTTTGTAATTTCATTATCTTGGGCAGTATCAGAAAAATGACTAGATGAGCGAATTAAACAAATTTGCCTGCATGATGTGCACTAAGAAAAGGCTTAATAGTTTCCCACTGGTGAGGAAAAATGTGATATTACTCTAGGGCAGAAAAAGATAATCACAATTTTTCTCTCTAAACGTACCCCATTGTTATCATAATGCTAGTAATCTTCATGTAATGAAATGACCTTAATTAAATTATAAATCTAAAGTTAATACTGAATGTTGACTTATAATGAGAAGCCAGTTTTTCTTCAACTTTCTTCTACATGGGATCATTTGGAAATTGGTTACTTTTAAGAGATTTTTTTCAATGCCTTTCTTATGAATTCTTCGTACCTTATTACTCACTAATTTCCTCCCTCCATGGGGGACGCTACTTTCATTTATATCGAACTTGACACATCCATCTGGCAAAATAACTAAATTAAGGATCACCTGTGGACAAGAATTATTTCTTAGAATTACGTTGTAATGATATTCACTTGGGCCCAAAAATTTTAGTATATTGCAATATGAGGCTAGATCCTGAGATGCTAATGGCTGCCTATTTTACCATCTGTTAAATACAAGATAACTTTTAAAAGACTTTCACACATGAGTTCCATGTTGAATTAATACTTTCACATATTCAAAGATAATATGGTAAGTGAGATTCATAAAGTGTAATTTAGCTCTTTAGTCTTTGGCTTGTAATAGGCATTTTATTATAGATGTTTTAAGGTTGCTTAACTGTTTCTGGATAGAGATGTGACATCAATTATAATTTTCTTAACCTTTGATATTTTCAAGATTTTTATAGTGGAGTGATCTTAGTAAATCATGTATCATCCAAATAGAATACACTAAATTTTTGCTGGGTATGAACTAATTAAATTCTGTGGATAAATGGGAATGAAGATATGGGTTATTTCAAAATTATAAATGCAATGATAGGATATACTTCTTTGTGAGAAAGTACATGGGTTTGTAAGAATAGCAAATAAGAAAAAAAAAAAAAGATATGGCATAAGAAAAGGTTTGAAAGGAACTGTGGATGAGAAGCTGTACTGACCCAAACTTTTGCTATGTTTCCATCAAAGTGGGTGAGGGAAGGTGTCTGATGAAGCTCAAGGGAAACGTAGAGGATTATAAATAAGCCAAGAAAAGAGATGGGAGAGTGATATTCAGTGCAAGGGCAAGGTCTTGGGCTTATGGAAAGGAAAGCATATTTAGATAAGATGTTTCTGAATAGACTAGTGTACCTATGGGGATTTAGTTTAATGAAGCTGAGAAGAAATTCTCTGGAAGATTACAGCATTATCTAATAAATGATGTTATATTTTTATTCTCATACCCAAACTGGCTTTTTGTGTAAATATAAGTCAAATAGGAGATCCCTGATGGTCTACTAACATTTGTTGCTTCAGGAATAGCCAGCTTATCAATACTTGCCTTTGAGAGTTTTAGAAGCACAGAAATAAAAGGGGTACAAAGCAAGTGAGACCAGCAAAGAAATGCAGTGCCTGTTGACTACTGGTTAATGCTAGAGAATGTCCGTGGTGCTGTTCTATCAGTCCCCATTTTGACTCCCAGTTGAAGAAAGCGCACAGTTCCTTTCCTGGTCGTTGCCTCAGTAATTCTAAATTAGTTCCAACCATGTACTTATGTAACAGAGAGCTTTTTTATATTCTAAGAAAGAAAATATATTTTACTAGAATAATAAAATTTCCAAAATACTTGGTCACAATGTAATGCAACTCATTTCATTTCCTTTGTCAAAATACCAGAGTGTGCTGTTGACAGGGTAAGGATGGAAGTCCATATTGTTCTCATAATTAAGTCAGGGACTGAACAAATTTTGTTATTGTTGTTGACCAATCAACAATGGGATTTTGAGAACATTCATTTTGCTGAAAGAATGGATGAGTTTAGTCAGAACTATTGTGTCATTGTAAAACTAAAATGTTTGTGAAAATGCATGTTGCCAGGAATTCAGGTATCCAACTGTTTTCTACAGTAGTGTAGTATCACATCATTGGATTCTGCAACTGAAATCATTATGCTTTTGTATTTAATCAACTGCTTAAAAGGATTGACCTTTAACGTTGCTTATACTTGAAGCATTGAGAGATAGTATCAGAGCCTTTGTTAAAGCAAATATGAAAATTCTTGGTATGAATTTGAGAAATGTATACTCACATGCCATATATAAGCATTATATATTTACTACATATCGATCATTTCTAGATGTTGAGATAAAAATTTGATGTCTTCCTGGAATATATTCAATGATCATTAAACTAGAAATGATATTACAAAATTTTTCTGTTTTCTATGCCAGATCCAATATACCAAATTCAGGACAGTCTAGTGACATAAGGATAGTTATTGGAACACATTTTGTAACTATGTAAATTTGTGTGATTATTCATAGAGTATTTCATTTAATTACAAATTCCCAATTGTGCTTGCTGATGGCCAGGCACTACACTAAATATATTACAAAGTTAAATTAGAAATTTATTGCATAATTGAAGTTTATTTAAATTCTTCAAGCTTCGGTTTCCTAATTTATAGTATGAGATATTTTTCAGTTTTTCTGCTGATGAGGATATTAGCAAACTTAACTAAATTAAAAGTGGTTAGGGGTTGGGGATTTAGCTCAGTGGTAGAGTGCTTGCCTAGCAAGCACATGGTCCTGGGTTCAGTCCTCAGCTCCAAAAAAATAAAAATAAAAAAGACAAAATAAATGTGGTTAAATACATACACAGTATGTATTGAATATGTGTAAGGTATTTCTTAAAATATTTTAAGTCTACAAGATAAGTTAATTTGTGTCATTAGCAAAATGACATTTTACACAAGCATTTAGAAGGAAAAAAATTAAATATAAATAGGATTCCAAAGTTTACCATTACATTTAGAGTATGTAAACTCATAGGATCTGTGGGCTACACTAGTAATTTTTGATAGGCAAGTAATATTTTTGATGTATGAAGCTAGGAATTCTTTTTTCTGACAAAATCATCTTCTAATGCAGTGGAACTGAGCCCCTACCTCCTGTGATGAAAAGGCAGATGTTTAATTCACTCTAAATAGGCAGTATTCTCTAGATTTGTCCAGAATTCACATCCTGGGGGAACTGGCACATTAGAAGCTGATTTATGGATACAAGTGAGTAGGAAATTGAGAAAACAAATAGTTATTACAATCTTTATAAAGAAAGCAATACATATTCACAAGAAATGAAACTACCAAAATGTAGAGGCTATTGTAGTCATAGACAGCTGTTCATGTTACCTGTTGGCCAATACCATTTGGAGCCTCTAGTGAACAAGGCAGAAGAAAGTACTTCAATTCTGAGATACTGATTTTATCCTAGGTTACCATTAAATATTCAGAGACATAAATCCATGTAGCTGTGTTTATTTTCTTTTACCTCAAAATATTAATGCCAAGCTTTATCTAAATTAAACTGACAGCAATATGCCTAACAATGTACATAGCATGAGTCAAAATATCTAAAATATTGGTTCATAAAGTTAATCATTTGAGAACTACTACTTCTAAAATCTCTCTCACTATTTTACCAGTTTCTCTTTCTCATTTTGTCTCTCACTCCCGTTTCCTCTGTGGATGCTCTATCACTGCCGAGTAGGGGATTCTAATAAAGAGCTACATTTCAAATCTAGATTTGAAGCTTAGTCCTCTTTACTGAGCACAGAATGACCCCTATTTTTAGGTACTTGCTGAAAAACTCTACAATGATATGTGTATTAGTCATTTTTCTTGTTTCTCTGACAAAATACCCAACAAAAGCAACTTAGGAAAGGAAAGGTTTATTTGAGCTCAAAGACTGAAGGTACAGTCCATCATGGCAGGGAAAGCATGGCAACATAAGTCTGCAGAGAAGCAGAGTTATAAAGGAAGCAGAGAGATGAATGATGTCCTCAGCTTCCTTTCTCCTTTTCCTTCAGTATAAGACCCCCAACCCATGGAATGGTGCTATGCATATCTTGGGTAGATCTTCATAGACATGTCCAGAGGTCTGTCTCCTAGGTGATCTTGGAACTTATCAAGATGATGTCCAACATGAACAACACAATATCCAAGCATTATCTCACTATTGAGAATCTAAAAAAGCTTCTGGAATTTATCACTTGGTATTTAAAAAGCTCAATTAATGACAAATGTATGCTACAGATGTCCCATATCAATGACTTATCAAAATACTCCAATAACTATAAGCTGTAAGCTTAAATTCTAAACCTATTAATTCCTAACTTATATTTTATGTACAGAATCTTGTCTGATTTTGTTTAAATACAATGTATATCATACAGTTATAGTAGGGATTTGTCATACAGAACTATTATGTTATAGTCCTTAATGGATCCTCAATTATTAGTATAGTTTCAGGTATGTGTTAAAAATCAGTAATTATTTGAACAAATAAGTGTTTAATTCTTAAACAGTTTTAGTATTAAGAGAAATTTCATGTACTGATGCTTCAATTTTTTTCTCAAAAGAAAAAAAGAAAGACCATTTCAAATTAGCATTTTGAGATCTCTTTTCTTTTTTAACTTTTTGAGACAGGGTCTCCCTGTATCCTCAGCTGGCCTATAGAACTCACTGTGTAGACCAGGCTGACCTCAAACTTACAGAGATCCATTTGCCTCTGCTTCTCAAGTGCTGGGATTAAAGGCAGGTGTCACCACACCCACCGAATTTACTTTTCTTTAAAATATTTTATTTATTATTTTTATTTTATGTGCATGAATATATAGCCTGCTTGTAGGTAGGTGCACCTGTGTTGTGCAATGCCCATGGAGGTCAGGAGAGTACATCAGATCCCCCTGGAACTGGAGTTACAGATAGTTGTTAGCTGTCATGTGGGTGCTGGGAACCGAACCTCTGTCCTCTGCAAGAACAGGCAGTGCTCTTAACTGCTGAGCCATCTCTCCAACCCCAAGATCTCTTTTCTTAACTAATCTGTAGGAATAAAATAATCTGCTAAAGGAACTTCCAATAGTTCCATTCCAATAAAGAATCAAGGAAGATGTAAAGGAACCTCTTCAGTGGACTGCGCTGTAGACTGGAACAGAAGGAGGAATGGTGGGGATATAGCTCAATTAGTATAACACTTTCCTAACATTCAGGTTTGATGCTCAGAACCAGTAAATTTAGTGTGGTATTGTATTCTTTAATCTCAGCACTCAGGACTGGAGGAAGGAAGATCTAGTGAATTCAAGGTCAGTCTGGGTACATGAGGCTTTGTCTCAACCACAAATAAAGGGAGGGAGAGAGAGAGGGGAAGAGGGAAGAATAAAAGGGTCTTTTATTCTGAATTTTAATGTAGAACTTTTGGAGACTTGAGCCCATAAACGACTGTCCATAAGAGTTTGTTATTTTCTTATTTTTAGATTTTGAGAATTCCATACATGAGCACTGTATTTACATCATTTCCATCCCTCTTTTGTATCAGCCAACTCTTCCAAAATTGCCCTCATTTTGTGTCCTCTTCCATCATATGTACATATGTTTAAGGCTGATAATGTGGGATGGGATAACCTATCAGGGAGTAGTCCCTGGAGAAAACTGATTCTCC
This sequence comes from Nannospalax galili, assembly GCF_000622305.1. NCBI lineage: Eukaryota > Metazoa > Chordata > Mammalia > Rodentia > Spalacidae > Nannospalax > Nannospalax galili. The sequence goes on along the minus strand of NW_008338118.1, from coordinate 1,676,124 downwards.
CTCCCTCAGCATCCGTAGGTTGCCTGTAGCTCTTCATCTACAGGTGGGGGCATACAAAAATTTCTCCTTCCATGTTTTCGTTCACAGATGTTATCATTATATAGTTCTTATTTATGCAAACATATCATGGGTGCAGCTTTCCTGTAGTGTCTAGAACACATTATCTAGCGGCAAGTCTCTTAGTCCTCTGTCTCTTATAATCTTTCCAACCCCTCTATGATATTCCTTGAATTTTAGGTGTAGGGGTTTCATTGTGAATGTATCAGTTGGGGGTAGAGCACCCCAGTCTCTTATTGTCTGCATTATGATCAGTTATGGAACTTTGTAATACTCTCCATCTGTTGTAGAAAGAAGTGCCTTTGATGAGTGGTGAGAGCAGTGCTTGTCCATGAATATATGACTAAGTGTTTAGAATGTAGTAAGAAATTACATTGGTTTAGGAAAGTGGCAGTAGTAAGTTCTCTCTTCTATAGTTTATAAACTCTCCAACAACAAATACTTGACTATGTTTATAGTACCAGGAACGAATCTTGTCCTGTTGAGCCAGTCTTAAATACAGTTATATAGTTGTTGATTATTCCCCCAGATAAAAGTGCCACTATTGTATCAGTGGAAAATTTTCCTCAGCCAATCATTTTTGTGGTTCATAGGTTTTACAGCTGGGTAGGACTATTGTTTGCTTTTCTCCATCAACGGCCTGCAGAGCACCTTCTGGTGCGATGAGAGCTCGTCCTCAGAGAGGAGGCTTCTATGGCAGGTTCACCTCAATTTCTCCCAGTCTTGTGTCTAAACTGTATGATGTTTTCAGCAGTAGGATTCTACCTTCAAGTTCTAGGAGGAAACCAGGGGCTATGGCAATAGCCTATATTGTTTGAAGAGGTTCTTCGACTACCTGACCAATAACACAAAAGGAGTATTCTCCTGGTTGGCACTAAGACTTTTGTTGGACAGCCTATTCACACATACATATATGGTATATGTCTATTTTCTAAGTAAACATATGAAATAATATATTTCCCTACTGTGGTGGTTTGAATGTTAGTGTTTCCCATAGGCTCCCAGTTGGTAGCACAGTTTGGGGAGCATAATGGAACAACGTGGCCATACTGGAAGAAGCATGTCACTGGCCGGGGGTGGGGGTGGGGGGCGTTAAGACTTTGAAAGTTGAAGCCACTTCCCGACTACTTCCAGTTTCTCTGTTTCCTGTGTCTGCTTGAAGATGTGAGTACTTAGCCTTTTGGTCTGGCCACCTCTGGTGCCATGACTCTTCTGCGTGATAAACTCATATCCCTCTGGAACTAGAAGCCAAATAAACACTTCTTTCTACATGTACCTTAGTCATGATGTGTTACCACAGAAACAAAACAGTAAATAACACACCTCCACCCCCACAGTCCCTGTCTACTCTCCTGGCTCCTCTGATTACTTCAGGATATTTACTAACGTTGATGATGTGGAGTTAGGGTCCACAAATAAGAAGGGATATGTGACATTTGGTTTTTTGGGTTTAGGTTACCTCGCTCAGTATAATGTTTCCTGATTCTATCCTATTTTCTTCAAATTTCATGATTTCAACTTTCTTTCAGCTGAAGAGAACTCCACTGCGTATATGTACCACATTTTCATTATACATTCATCATCCTGTCACAGATAAGGAGGGGGATGAATGAACATCTTTTGATTTCAATTTTGAATACATTTCATCACTCATAACATTGTCAACATTTTATGAATATCTTATTTATATAAGATGTATTTATGAGCCAATTTATAAGGATTCATCCTCTCCCTATCTTAATTAAGGAAGTCAAGCAGAGATTAAATTAAATCTCTTGTGCATGAATGTTACTTGCTAGATTTGTGTTAAACAAAACACACAAACAAAACAAGGTTTGGAAAAGAACCAAATTGCCACATTTCAGAAGAATGGAAAAGAACAGATGAAAATCTGATAACGATAAAAACTTTTAATACTTTAATGATGAAATAAATCTTCTTATTCATTTTATTATTAGACAATTTCATGCCTGAACACAATATATTATGATTATCCCCCCCAACATCTCCTTCCTATCCTATAGCCCCCAGCCCCATCTCCATCAGCCTTTTTCTCAGATTCATGGCATTTGGTTTAGTTGGGGATCCATTAGCTTAACCAGGGCCATCTGTGTGATCACTGTGTTGGAGCTATCCATTAAAGCATGCTGGGGTCATTGGTGGGTATACAAATAAAGATAATCATTGATGGGCGCATTCTAGTGTAGACCCAGTGCAGGTAAGCACTGACACTGTTAGTTCATGATTGTAATGAACAATCATGATGATGTTTCATAGTACTTCTCTATCCTCTAGCTCTTATAAACTCCCTCTTCAGTAAAATGACAATTGTTCTTTAAATACAAATCATTAAAATTTGGAATTGATGTCATATTTATACAGGTCATGCTTATTTTCCCTTTTCCATAAGAAAAGTTTTGTTACTGCCAGCACATAGTTTGCTGAATTTCTCACTCATTTATTCCTCACAAACTTTCTTTTAACTACTTCAGAGATGTTTATTGCTTCTTATTGAGGTAAATTTTCCTCTCTCATGACTCTTTATGGAATCTTGGTCTCATGCTTGGTGGCAGTTAGCACCACAATGTAACTAACTTGATGGTACTACTGTTTTGCTCACCAAGCAAGAGAACAATAATCTGAAGATTTTTAGCCATGAAGAACATTTCTTCTCTGCTCCTGGATCTCAATGGTACCATACACTTGAGCCATATTTGGTGTTAGATTCCCTGTTTTCATAGAGTAGTATCAAGATTGCAGAAGTACAGCCCAGAAGAGCCCAGCCCTCCCATATTTCCTTCCTCTTGAGAAAGAGCTGTTCAAAGTAACATACAGTTTACTCTGAAACTCTAAGGTAGATCTTATTTAGGGGATCATTGGGAAAACCACTTGTCACATTCTTTGCTAACTTTATCAATAAAGGGAAATTTTGTCCATTATGTGACTTATACTTATGTCTTATTTTTCACTTGGTTCAGAACTATGGCAGGTAATTTTTAAGAATATAGTCTTCTAATTCAAATCTTTTAATACTTTCTATTTTCTCCCTAGTACAAACTAACCACTTTCAATTAAATAAGTAAACAAACAAAAAGAATCTGAGTACGTATCACATTTATACATTGTGGCCACACTGTCCTTTCTCCTTTTCCTTCCTGTCCTACAGTTCCTGCTGCTGAGAAGCTAAAATTGGTACTACCATGTATAATTACATATGGGGAAATCATTTAGGAAACATGTTAGCTCTGACTATACCTAATTATGTTATCTAAATGTCATGACTAAACATCTTAAGCAATGTCTTATGATTTTATCCTGTTAATTTTTCACAGATATTTTTGAACTACTGTGTCTTTAAAGTTATTTGTGATGTTGCTGTTGAGTTACTTGCTCTATAACCCTCAAGCAATTACTTCATTGAATCTACACAGGATGGAAACAAGATGCAGTCCCCTTTCTGAACAGCTAGGGCCCTGGAATATTGGATTAATAAACAGCAAAAGTGGTATCTTCTTAGACTGAGTCATTATTTGAACATTTCTAAACATGTCTCAGAACTGAGTACAAAAACTCATTGTCTTTACTAAGAATATTAAATATCTCTCTCATTGACTAAAATGATCCTCTCTGTGATATTGAACTTAATAGAAATCAAAGAGTTACAAAACAGACCCTCAAAGAGCATTACAAATGTTGCTGGTTTAATATTCATAAGGATTTCTTTATCTTTCTGAATGAGTCAGAAGATTCTAAAACCATCCTGCTATAAAAATCAAATAAATCTTGTTATGTTTTGAATAGAGAAAGACAACAAAGGTGCCATACTATAAGGCTACTTGAAGAAGTGGATAATAAACAGTAATTCTATCTCATTTCTGTAGCTGTGGAAAGGACATCTATACCCCAGAGGACAAGTTCTTATAGTCCTTCACCCAGAAGAGTGATGCTGTGAGGTTCATTGCATTGTGCCACTACATGTGCTTAGCACAAATACTTTTGGAATCAGTTTTTGATCAAGGTTTTGGCAAGACTTTAAAGCCACATGTACACTCCTGAGTAGTAGTATATCTGTTTCCAAATCTCTTCAACAGATCCTTTTTTCACATACCGATCCATATGAAATTTTGTTTTGATTTTTGAGAAAATGTTAAATATTTAGCCTCTAACTTACTATGTGACCCAGGCTTGTCCTAAATTTATGACCCTTTAGATTCAGCCTCCCGCATTGCTGGGATTATAGGCAGAAGCCATTATACATACATTATACAATGTACTGGTCTGTTTTCATTTCATTTTGTTTTACTTTATAGCTTTAAACAAGACAGTTTCATTATTGTCTTTATGTTTTGAAAGGCCTCATTTTCCATAACATACAAATTATGCTGTAATATAAGGACTTATGAAGTTATTATAAATCCTAGATAAAACAGGTTGAGGGGGTTTCATATTCCTGATAGAAGAATGATGACAATAGGCTTTCATTCTGAAAAAGACTAAACATTTATTCTTTGAATTATCAAGAGAGGATATATTGAAGTTAAATTTCCATCATGTTTCTATGCTAAAAATGCTTGGGGCTGCAGAGATTGCTCAGTGGTTAAGAACACTGGCTGTTCTTGCAGAAGACCTGGGTTCAAATCCCAGCACCCACATGGCAGCTAACAACTGTCCATAATTCCAGTTCTAGGGGATCCAACAGCCTCTTCTGTCCTCCGTGGATATTGCATGACACAGCTGTACTTACCTACATGCAGGCAATACACACATACACATAAAATAAAAATAATAAAATAGTTTTTTAAATGCTGAAGCATAGGTCAGTAAATGAGTTTTATAATAAATAACATGCAAATCTATTACAGTGGACATTATTGTTTTATCTTGAGACACTGTGTCTTGTAAAATACCATTCTATAAAATTTCTCAGAATTTGTCCTTAATAGAGCTGGACTTCTGTCTAGTTGCTGATTGTCTGCATTTTTGGCTGTAGATTCTGTCTTCCTTCTTGCTTTTTGATTTTCTTATTTCCCATAGTCTCACACTCCTACTTATTCTGAATGCTCTACCACCCACTGTAAACCAGTTGACATTTCAAACAGTGCACTTTAAATACAAGAAACCTTTTCAATGAAGCATTTGTACTGCAAATTGACCTTTACTGTACCTTTATGTAATTTTTATCTGTCCAATATTCTCAGCCTTAGTTGTTAGAACATAGCAAATGGTAAACATAGTGATCAGTTTCCTGGCTTCTTTCAAGGTGATAACATTATTGCTTAATAATGAGAAAACTGATGTCACTTACCACCAGACACTTTAATACTGAAGCAATGTACTCAAGAATTTTGTTAAATTGAAACCCACTCAAATATTTTGTAGTGATTCCATTTGGACATTCTGCCTTACAAATAACTAATGCAATGTCTTCCTTGATGTGTGTCATGGGAAAACCAGCATGGAGAATGTGGGCTATTTGTAGAGTTAAATTCTTCTGTTTTCCTAGTAAAGAGGAAGCAATCTTGCTATTTAGCATTAAGTGATAAACTACTGAAGACTCATTTAATACATTTAATGTTCAAATAGTACCTTCTCATTTCCACTTGTTTTGATGTATTGAATGATAGGTATGTAAGCTTAATGTGTTACTAAAAGAAGCATCTCAATTTTTCTGAATGTTTTCTCATCTTAAGATAAAATACATTGATAAATATATATATACATTTATTAGCTTTCTAGTCTACAAATAATTTTTTACATTTATTGTGCATGTGTGTATTGTGTGTGTGTGTGTGTGTGTGTGTGTGTGTGTGTGTGGTGTTGGCACATATGTGACAGTCAGAGGATGACTTAGGGTAGCTGGTTCTCTCCTTCCACTAAGTATGCTCTGGGAATCAAACTCAGGTCATCAGACTTGACAATAGCACCTTTACCACTGAATCTTGCCAGGCCTATTCAACAGGGTCTTATTATTAGCACCTTTTAGGTCAAAGCCTTGAGATTCTTGAAGATCGCAGAGATATTTAAAATTTATTATTTGAAAAAACAAATATAAAGCATAAAATAGTATCAAGAAAATAAATGACAACACACGAACCCTGCTTGAGCCACTGTGGAAATCACAGATGTTTCTCAAAGAATTAAAAACAAAACTACCACAAGATCTAGATATACCACTCCTTGGTATATACCAGAGGACTCTAAGTCCTATCATAGGGAAGCTACTACATACCTGTTTATTGCTACAGTATTCACAATAGCTAGGAAATGGAATCAGTCTAGAAGACCAACAAGAGAGTAATAGATGAAGAAAATGTGGTACATGAATAATTTGGAATTTTATTTAGTTTTAGAGAAAAATGAAACAATGGTATTTGAAGGAAAATGGGTAGATGGAAATTATTAGGTTAAATGAAATAAACTAGATTCAAAAAATACCATATGTTTTCTCTCATAAGATTATATGTTTTAATATATATATATAATATACCTATAATATCCATATATATATAAATAATTACATGTATAGGCCATGAAACTACAAAGAAATTCATGAGAGGAAAAAAAGAGATCTCAGTAAAAGTGAGGATAAGGGAAAGCTGCCGGGAGGATGAAGGCAATCAGTGAGAGTACAGATATGAGGAAGGCTGCAAAGTTGGGGAGAGAGACTAATAACAACAATGTATGAAAATTCCAAGAGGAAACCAATTACTTTGCATGATAACTTTAAAGGGCAATTAAAATTTCCATATAAAATCAAGTCATATTATTGTTGCCTAATCATTTCAATAATTAACTAGTTCAATAAAAATGCATTTTATCTGATAAGTATAAACAGTGGCAGGTGACTAGATCATGTTAGGATCTAAAACAATCCACAGCATGTGCCACAGGAGTGTAATAGGTTTTCAGCAGCTCAGAGATAGGATGAGATCTGAAAGGGGAGATCCTTGTATACATATGGTGCTTATGAATTAGTAAGGTTTCTGCTTCTCTTGGTGAGTATGCAGTCAAAATTTAACAATTTTCACTTAACAAAAGCCCAAGTCAAATAAAGTATACTTCAAATGCTATCATAGGCATTTGTATTTGTGCTTAAATGCATAGTTATTACCTTCTTAATTACCATATGTATAGCTATTCAAATTTTATTTCCCAAAATACTCAGACGGTTTGCTTTTATAAGGAAAAAATATTCAATGTGTTCAAGATAGTTATTTTTAATATAAAGCATCAATTACAATACATGGCTATACAGACAATGAGAAAGCTTCCAAGCAGGAAAATAAATTTAGCTCAGTCATCCATGAGTACTCAAACATAATTTAACATGATGCTATTCATCAAGAGTAAACCGCTCAGAAAAGTGCTACTCACTCTATGCCAATGTTCCCAATAAACATAAATAACTGAAGTTGGTTATATCTATTCTTAGACCCAGCTCTATGAAGCCAAGAATTTTAGAATGGGCTAGGACTCTGTTTCCTTGTCTGCAGTCACCCCTCACATCACAATAAATAAAGCCTATTTTCAGTATTAATGTATCCCGGGAAAATGTGAAAAAGTACTATGGAACTGCTTGTAGATATACTGTTTTCTATATGTATGCTAACAGCAGCTGATACCACTGTTTCTACTGTCCTTCAAAAGAATCAAAATATACTTCCTTATGAAATATTTCAGATTACTTTCACTGGAGTCCTTCTGTTCCACAGGGGAAAATAACTTTTTGAATAATTTAAGAAGTATTGGTCGTAAGATCTTCTTTGAATGTCTGTTAGAATTCTGCTCTGAATCTGTCTGGGCCTGGGTATTTTTCAGTTGGGAGATTGTGTATTACTATTTCAATTTCCTTATTTGTTATAGGTCTGTTTAAGCTGCTAATCTCATCTTGGTTTAACTTTGTTGGGTCCCATGAATTTAGAAATTCATCCATGTGTTTACATTTTCAATTTAATAGAGCATAGATTTTTAAAGTATTCCCTGACAATGTTCTGTAATTTTTGCTGTCTTCTCTGATGTTTCCCCTTTCTTCTCTGATTTTGTTAATTTGGATTTGCCCTTTCTTTCTTTTGGTTAACTGGGCTAAGGGTCTGTCTATCTTGTTTAACTTTACAAAAAACCGGCTTTTAGAGCAACTGATTCTTTGTACTGTTTTATTTGTTTCTATTTTATTAATTGCTGCTCTGGTTTTATTTCTTCTTGTCTAGTAGGTTGGCATTTGGTTTGTTCATAGTGTTCCAGAGTCTTGAGTTGCATTATGAAGTCATTTATATGTGCTCTCTCTGATTTTTTATTTAATGTGGGTACTAGAGCTATAAACTCCCCTCTTAATACTGCTTATAAATTGCCTCAGAAATTAGGTTGTGTTGTATTAGCATTTTCGTTTTCTTTTCTTTTTTTTTTTGAAGAAGGATCTCCCTATAGCCACAGCAGTCCTGGAACTCACTGTGTAGACCAGGCTAGCCTTGAACTCACAGAGATCTTCCTGCCTCTGTCTCCCAAGTGCTGGGACTACAGGTGTGCACCACCACGCCTGGCTAACACTTTCTTTTAAAAAATATATGCTATATATTAATTTATTTTTATGTGTATGAGTGCATTACCTGCATGTATGTAACTGCACCCATGTTGTATGATGCAGGTTGAGGTTAGAAGAGGGCGTCAGATCACCTGGAACTGGAGTTAGAGATGGTTGTTTCCACCATGTGAGTACTGGAAACTGAACCCAGGTCTTCTTCAAGAGCAGTCACTGCTCTTAACCGCTGAGTCATCTCTCCAGCCCTACATTATATTTTCATTTACTTCTAGGAATATTTTTATTCCTTTCTTAATTTTTTCTTTGACATATTCATCATTCAGGGGTGTGTTGTTTAATCTCTATGAGTTTGTGTAGTTACTAGAGCTTCTTTTGCTGTTGATTATGAGCTTTATTGCATTGTGGTCTGATAGAATGTGTGTAATTATTTCAATATTTTGTATTTGTTAAGGTTTGTTTTGTGCCCCAGTATGTGGTCCTTTTGAGAGTAAGTTGAATGCATTGCTGAGTAGAAACTATATTCTTTGGTGTTTGGGTGGAATATTCTGTAGATGTCTGTTAGGTCCCTTTCATGTAAGATGACATTTAGCTCAGATGTCTTTCTGTTTATTCTTTGTCTGGTTGACCTATCTATTGGAGATAATGAGATATTGAAGTTACTTACTATTACTGAGGTGGGGTTAATCTGTGCTTTATAGTGCTATAGTACTGTTTTTACGAAACTGAGTGCATCAGAGTTTGGTACATATATGTTCATGAATGCAATATCTTCTTGGTCAATTGTTCCTTTCATGAAAATGTAGTGACCATTTTTATCTCTTCTGATGAATTTTAATTTAAAGAAAAGTTTGTCAAATATTAGAATTGCAGCACCTGCTTACTTCTTAGGGCCATTTGCTTGGAATAATTTTTTCCATTCTATCACCTCAGGTAGTGCCTATATTTAAAGTTGAGATGAGTTTCTTAACTACAACAAAAAGATGGATTTTTGTTTCTTTCCTTTTAAAGCATTCTGCTTTATTAAAAATAAATACATATCCAGAAAAATACAAAACACGTCTGTGTTAATTTATCAACCTCACATACTAAATGACTCATCTATAAAATCTACCTGCCACTTTCCTCTGTGATGGACTCTACCAGCCTCCTTCAGTATTTCCTTCATCTGTTGTTAATTCATAAAGTCACATGTGCACAGATGGCATGAAAGTAAAAGTGACACTGTCTGGGGTACAAAGGGGATGAGCAGTTACAGGGGAGGGTTACAGAGAAGGAGAGTAGCAGGGTGTGGGGAAATAGGCCCAAAGCATGTTAAACACTTTCACAAAAATGGCCTTTATGCAACCCAGAAAAATAATCAAGTGCTTACTTCATTTTGTTGCTTGAGCCAAATCCTCAGTCTTTAATAACTTGCTGCTGATAAACTGATACTGGTTTAGTAAACATGAATTTTTTCAGACTATTCTTGTCATGGAAAATTTTCCACCCCCCTTCAACTATGGTAAATAGTTTTGCTTGGTACAGTATTATGGCTTGGCATTCATGGTCTTTCAGAACTGGGAATACTTTGGTCCTGGCTTTTATGGCTTTTCACAGTTTGCACTGAGAAGTCAGCTTTAATTCGGATGGGTTTTCTTTTATATGTAACTTGTTGCTTTTCTCTAGCAGCTTATGTATCCTCTTTTTTCTTTACAATTGCTGCTTTTACTATGATATGCAGTAGGAAATTTCTGTCCAGGTCCTGTCTAATGGTGTTCTATGTGCTTCTTGAATCTCTATAGGTATTTCTTTCCTTACTTTAGGGGAGTTTTCGTCTATAATCCTGTTAAAGATCTCATCAATGCCATTGGCCTGAGATTCTTCTTCCTGTATGCCTATGATGCATAGATTGGGTCTTTTCATGGTATTCCACTTTCCTGTGTATTTCATTATTGTGTATTTTTAATTTTTTTATAGTCTTTGCTTGAGGAGTCCAGTTCTTCCACTTTGTCATTCAGTCTTGATAGTCTGTTTTCCGTTTCATTCATTCTGCTTGTGAGGCTTTCTCCTGTCATTTCAAATTGACTTATAGAGGAAAATAATTAAATAATTTACAATAAATATTTTAACTCAATTTAAAAATTTTTTATAAGTATTTCTTGTCAGGATTGACATTAGAGAGACTGGAAAACATTCAATCCCAGAGACTGACCAAGATGGGACACTGTCTAAGAACATTTAAACTGCTAATCTGTGGCTTCAATGGCAAAACATTATATATGTTAGAACAAAACTAAATTCACTCTTCTCAGTTTACATGCAAAGAACATTTTCTCAGTGTTAAACTGCACAGTGTAGACTAAAGCACTATGAATTACAAGTCAGCACCAGTAAGCTCAGGAATATGTAACACCAATTCATGTGACCCAGGGGCCATAAACTGAAGGGGCCATAAAGTCTTTAGACTCATGGCATCAGGGATAATTTATTAAAGCAAAGTTATTGAGCTAATATAGTCATTAGCTAAGAACATGGATTCTAGGGCCAGTGGAAGCCATGGCTTTTCCACTAACTAATAGGAAGCATACCTTCCTTTAGCTTCATTTTTCTTCAATTCCTTTGCCTCAGTCTACTATATGTTATAATAACAAAGTACATAATGTTGAATAATGCATAAGGAAAAAAGGTTTATTTCACTCATTATTGTGATGACAGGAGCTGTCTGGCTCTACCACAACATAGTAGAGGTTTTTCATGGCCAAGGAGCATATAAGAAAGATGCTATATGACAAGAGATGCGGCAGGAAATGAAGAAAACAGAATTATGTTGTAATAACTTGCTCTGGTAATCAGTTCATTCTCATGAAAGCAAGAAGTCATTTCTCCAAAGAAAGCATTAGCCCCCCCTTACCTGACTAGTCATCTATTAAAAGACCTACCTCAGAATCCTGCATGAGTGGATAATGCTGATCTCTGAAGCCATGGGCTAATTAAACAAAAGTATCAGTGCAGTTATGCATAGATCTCTTTGAGTTGTTTGTCAGAACAGCCCCAGGGGCTTACCTTCCCTAGCCAAATAGTATTGGCTATTTCTATTCCTCTTGTTTGCCCTCCATAACTAAGCCAGAGCTAGGCACTAAGACCCCGTGATCAAAGATATCACATACTTTGGACATAGGGCATAGAGAAATCATGCTGTAACTGAGCTGGAAGCTTCCTTCCCACTAGCTAGTTTTCATAGTACTGGAAGTTACTATGTAGGCAGCTGGAGGAGAAAAGCCACCAACAATCCTGCACAGTTGTGGACCTTGTATGATTTAATACCAACTTGCCAGATACATGTGCTACTGGTGCAAGTTACAATGGTAACCAACCGCATTCTTGTTTGATCTGAGATCTGATCAGCAGCAAGGACTTTATGTCTGATACAGTGGACCTCATCAAAGTCCCATGACTGGGCTGGTCATAGGTCCTAGGGGATAACCTACTGCTTCTGCTTTGCTAAGTGGTGGACACTTGTCAATCTGACTCCTAAATATTTATGCTTATATCCAAATATTTTGTACCCCTAGTCTGGGGCAGAGAAGCTCCTTTTTTGCAGCAAATGGCAGTTAGTGCAGAAACTCATGGATACTCAAGTTGCTGAGAATAAGTAACTTTCAGCATTCAGCCTTCACTAGAATGTCCATGTCATCCTTTCCATGGCTCCAGAATCATCATTGAAGAGGCACCATAAAGAAAGTAAGAGCCAGATTATGAGGAGGAAGGCCATGAAACAATGTCTTCTAGGCATGATATGGCTGGATCCATCAACATTCGACCACGGAAGATGAAGGGGCTAATGGGGCCTGGCCCTTCCCAAGAAAGTTGATGATGGCTGAGAGAATGGACTCATTGTCTTCAGTGGTATACCTGTGATGAGTTATCAATATTCCAGTAGATGACTATATACCCAAGCACATGAGGGAAGCTTTAGTTAAACTCAGGGGGTCACAAAACAAAAAGACAAGATAATGGAAGGGGAACTTGCTGGGAAGAGAGAACTTGGTGATGGAGAAAGGTAAAAGAGGATAGACTGTGAGTGTGACCAGAATGTATTATATGCATGTATGAAAATGATGAAGAATAAGTTACTTTTTAAATAATGAATAAAGGAAAGGAATCTTCTCACCTTGCAATACCACTACACTGGGGATCAAGTTTACAGTCCATGGAAATGAAGTGACAAATGACAGCCAAACTGTTATCATCATTCTTCTGAAAAAAACTGAGTTCTGAGTAGAAACACATTTATCATGAGACTATTGAGATGGTTAAATGAAATTACATATAAAATAACTAGGAGGATATGGTAGATATTAGATGTTTAGTAAGTATTCATTGCTACTGCTAACTTTTTCAGAGGTAGATATATGTATTGAAGGTTGAGTGAAAGGTGTCATGATAATATTTTATGCAAATATACATAGATACTAGAAAACACTTTCAGGAAATACAGCATAAAACATGTATGTCTCAATTATGTCACCAAAATTATTTTGCTTTTTTGACATTTTGATATTTTGTACAATATTTCAATTAGCGTTGAAAAATTACTAAAATTTCTTCCAATTCAGTGGAAACACCGCTTAATTCTCCCAGATAAACGTCAAATGATTAAAAAAGTGATGCTAATTTAACATGTGAGTTTTGTTGGCTGTGTAGTAAGTGCTCTGTCTTAAACTGTCCTCAAAACTCTATTAACTAATAGTGTTCATTCTCTTCATAAAAATACTATGGAGTGATATAAGTTTTAAATGATCTTGCCTTAAAAATAATTTTAGATTTATAGAAAAATTGTAAAGATAATAAAATCATCCTTACCTTTTTCCTCAAGTTTCCCTAATGTTTCCCATGTGAGTTGGTCAGCATTCTGTTACTGTCACAAAATACCTGAGATACTCAGGCTATAGGAGGCAAATTTTTACTTGGTGCTTGGGTTTCTTCATGACATGTTCATACATGCATGTCACTGTACTTTATTCGTCATCACTACTCATTCTCTCAGTCCCACTGCCCCTCCTCTGGTCCACTTTCTTCCCTACGTAGTTTTGCTGGATAGTTTTTGTCAAATTGACAAAAACTGGAGTTACCTGGGAAGAAGAAACCTCAGCTGAAAAACTGTCTCCATCAAACTGGCCTGTGAGCATTTCTAGGAGGTATTTTCTTAATTGTTAATTGATGTGGGAAGGTCCAGTCAACTCTATGTAGTGCTTTCCCTGGGCAGGTGGCCTGGGCTGTATAAGAAAGGTTGCTGAGCAAGCCAGGAGAAGCAAGCCAGTAAGCAGTGTTCCTCCATGGTCTCTGCTTCAGCTCCTGCCTCCAGGCTCCTGCCTTGAGCTCTGAACTTCCCTCAGCGATGAAGTGTTACTTAGACTAGTAAGAGGAAGTACACTCTCCCTACACAAGTTGCTCCTGGTCATTGCTTTATGACATCAATAGAAAAGTAACTAAGACAATAGTGTTCCCTTTCCTTTCTTTTTCTATGTTTGCTCTCATGTCATGTATTCATGTACACATGTATGTATTTAAATGTATGCATATGATGTAGATACCGCATGTGAGAAAATATTTGCTATTGTGCAAATTTACTATTTTCTCATATTATTCTCTAATGTTCTCCCTTCCATATCCCTTTAAGTCCTGTTCATTTACCTAAATAGTCCTCCTTTAAATTTTGACTCCATATATGGTGGAAATTAGGCAATGTTTGCTTTCTGCATATTCCTTATTTCCTTAACAAGATTACTTCCAGTTCCTCACATTTTCCTACATGACATAATTTTATTCTTTGTGGTTGAATAAGACTTCATTGTGTATATATACCATATTTTCTTTGTTCCGCAAGGTTTATTTTAGCTCTCAGTTTGAGATGCAATTTAGGGTATGGTTGCTTGGTTCCTTTGCTTTTGGATCTGGATAAGGAGTACATTTTGGTAGGGGGCATATGGGGGAAGCTATTCACTTCTTTGTAACCAGGAAGCAAAGAAAGAGGAGAAGGAGGGTTAAAAGCCAGAATGTTCCCTTTAAGAACACACGCCTCAATGCTGAACCTTTCTTGTATCAGGCCCCTACTAATCTAAAGGCTCTATCCCAATAAGATGTTGGGAATGTCTTTAATATGTGAATGTTTAAGGGCATTAAAGACCTAAACTATAGCACTAATTCACACAACCACTGAATATTTATCAAAGCTATGAAATTAAATCACCATAGCATTATTAGTTAAATATAAATTCTATTCAGCTTTCACAAGCTTTTCCCATTACTGGCTTTGAATTCGTTAGAATTTGACAAAGGATATAATGTTACATTTAGCTGTCACATCTCCCTAGTCTCCCTTTACTCTTCAATCTGTAGCAGTTTCTCAGCCTTATATTATTCCTAATGGCCTTGAAAATTTTGAGTCCCAATCAACTGTTTATAGAATGCTCCTCAATTTATGATCATCTGGTATTTTTTCTTGATTAGACCAAGTGTGTGGATTGTGATGTGCTAAGCATCTATTCATTCAAATCATATCAGAGGATAACTTATGTCAACATGAATCTTTGATAACAATGTTAATTTTGATTGTTTGGTTAATCTGTTATCTGCTGGATTTTCCATTGCAAATTCTATTTTCTATTTTTTTCACTGTATTCATTACAGATAAGTCACTGGATCCAACCTGTAGTCAAGGGAAAGACTAAACTCCACATTCTGAAGGGAAAACTACAAAGTCATTAATGTATATGTGTCAAAATTAGGGAAATACATTAAATTAATGGGCATGTATTAAGTCTCTGTATGCCTGTTGGTTTTTCAATTAGCACACAGTTAGGTTCACTCATTATGGTTCAGAGATGCGCCTCCAGAAATAACACAGCATACAAAACAAATTTATCCTAACACTGCTCATGTGTGTCTCTTTCATAGTTCTTGCCCCACAGCTTCACCTCATTCTATCAGTGTTCTTTGATTTGGGTCCTTATTGTAACATGTCATAAGAATAAATCATGTACCCTTTCCATCTGGTTTCTTTTCCTTTAAAAGAAAAATCATAGTTTCAAACATAACTTTCCCTTTCAAAGGTAAGTTTTTCAATAAGAATGAACAAAAGAGAACCTTTGCTGCAGAGAAATAATCTTAAAATATTTTAAATAATTTTTAGTTTGAATAAGGAAGGTGAGCCATTTCTAAATCTCTCAAATCTGCATTCTTTAAAAAAACATAAAATAGGACTTTAAGTAGTTTTAGTGAATTTTTAAAGCAAGCTTAGAACTATAAAAATTCTTCAGTGTTCCATAAGCTTATAAGAAAAACTGCTCGAGAACAGGGAAGTTGATAACTTGTATGCACTTTTCTAAAGATAATTTAATATTTTTATTATTGGAGTATTTGGGTGTCCTTTTTCAATTGATCCCATCAATGGTATGCTTTGTGAGGTACTTTTGAACGATGTCGTTAAAAAGTACTTTTTAAAACTATGCCCACTACTAAAATAAAGTGTAGAAATAAATAGTTCTTCAAACAGGGATTTCTAGTGCCATGTGTGGTTGTGAATGCCTGTAATCCCAGCAGTCAGGAGGCAGAGGTAGATGGATCTCTGTAAGTTTGAGGCAGTCCAGAGCTACCTAGTGAGAAACTTTCTCAAAAAAAAATAAATAAATAAAAAATAAAAACTGGAATTTCTAATCATCTTACCATAAAGTATTGAGTAAACTTTTTAGAAATGTAAACCAATTTTAGCTATTGTGAATTTCTGAGTATTGGGAAT
>NW_008338118.1:1584250-1659530 GCF_000622305.1 Nannospalax galili | reverse complement strand
TTGAGTTCTATCCCCAGAACCCATATGGTAGGACAGAAGCGACTCCTTGAAAGTTATCCTCTGACCTCCACATGAATGCTTTGGCACAGGCGTGTTCCTCACACACGAAATAAATAAATAAATAAATAAATAAATAAATAATCTTTTTACAAAAACAATATATGGCAGTAGTTGATTGATAAAATGTATGTGGATTTTCAGTGCTAAAATGTTTTACTGTTAAGAGAGCAGACACATTATAGTATAGGGTCAACTGCATTATATGCCCCCAAAATCTTAGGAATATTGTGAGTGCCCAAGCTATTTGCTTACTGCCTATGAAATGTTTGGTCTAGAGTACTGTTCTTAAAGTGATAGACATATTTCTCCATACTGAAAAAGAAAGAGGACTGTGCATCTTAAACCATTAAAATTAGATAGTTGAGCAATAGCTATTGGGAAAAGTGTTGCTAGCTTCTGTCACTCTAAGGCCTCCCCATAGGAAAACATCCCAAAAGAGCAGGGCGATGCATTATTTTAAGAAAGTCTCGGTTATACAAGGAACCGAGGGAGTAAGGGGAAAGAAAGAGCTCAGGAGAGGGGGGGAGCCAAGGAGACAGGTATTATCAAGGAGAAATGGGAAAAATGGGGTACTTTAACTGAGGAGGAAGGAAAGAGCATTAGACAAGGAGAGAGGAGAGAGAAATATTTCTTAGCTGGTCTGAAAAACCAGAGGGAAATGTATTAGTTCAAAAGTCTACTGAAAATTTACACACACAATATCTCTACATGAGTCCATGTGTATAACTGAAGGCTATATAACAGGAAACAGTGCCAGACAGAAGAAACTTTCCTTTGAGTTCTTGGAATAGTCCAAGAGACTCCCAAAATTACACAGGCTTATTGCTACAACCTTTGATTGTGTCCCAGAGCTTGAAGGTAAGACCCTTATGCTGAAGACACGACGTACTTCGGACACAATACTTGGAACAGTGGAGCTTGAATTGACCTGGAAACCACCTCCCTGAAGGCTAGCTAGCACTCATAGTCTTGGAGAGCACTACACAAGCTACTAAAGGAAAACATCAATTGATGGTCCAACCCCAGTTTTAAAGCTTTATATCCACAACAATGACTAGCACAGCAAACTATATTAGAGCAATAGTGGCCCTTTTATTTGTGGGGTAATCAATAGCAACATAATTGGACATAAAGCCCAATCAATGGGAGGGAACTCATGTGTGGTACTGTAAATATAGACAAATATACATGGCTGGAGGGGTCATAGATCTTAAAGAAAATTCTAAAGCTATTATATCCATAAACAAGTGTAATTTCTTACTATATGCTAAATATAGATCCTTATAATTCACAAGTCTATCAGTTACCACTCATCCAAAAAGCTTCTTTTGCAACAGATAGAGACTATTACAGAGTTCCACAACTGGTCACACACAGAAATTGTTTGTAAAATGCCCAACCCTAAGTGACACATGTACAAGGAACCTCTATATCTAACCTCTATATCTCCTCTCTATGGAACATAGTAGAACAAGGGGTAGAAAGAACACTAATGCATCTCTCAATTCTCATCAATGAAGCTCTCTCACTCATCAGAGGGCAATGAACACAAATGGTCACAAATGGCCAAAGTGCAGCCAAATAAGAGTGCAGAGTGTGGTTCATGAACAGGACTCCTATATTAAACTTCACTCACTCAGGGCTCAGATACCATTGCAGAAGAGGGGGCAGAAAGACTGTAAGACCCAGGGGAGAAGATGCATTCCCATACAGAAACAGAGTACCACAGGCTTCAAGGACCTTGTTTATATGCACCTACATCGATGGTGTCAGCATGCAAACCCAAGCAGACAAAAAAACAGCATAGATGTAGTGGGGTAAAGGACAGCAGGCCCCAAGAACTATTGGCAGCTGATTAATGATGGGTGAGGGAGAGTTGATCTGCATTAAGGAAATGACTCTCTAGATAGGCTGACTAGATCCCAGTGGATGAACTTGTGCTGGGGGATGTCGGAGTACACTAATTTGACTTACTAGGCCTTAACATAGATGACAGAATGCATGAAATCCAGAAAGGGGATTATGGGAGGGTGAAAATGGGGAGGGTCTATAAAAATTATTAAGATGTTATGTATGAAATACACAAAAAATCAATAAATATATACAAAATAAAAGTTCCTACCTTAAACCAAAAAAGGAGGAGGAGAAGAAGGAGGAAGAGGAGGAGGAAGAGGAGGAAGAGGAAAAGGAGGAGGCCTGGGGATAATAAATATACCCTAAACAATTCAATATTTTTCACTTAAATTTATTTTAAATATTAATAAGAAAAACAATCACTTCCAAAAGTTTGTACTATAATTTTTTTAAAGTGTAAGATATAGGTTAACTTAAAGTCATATAGTAGCTGGATCCTTTTATGTTTGACTATAGTTGCACTTTTGTATTTTTGACATTAAATACATGGCATTCAGATATATCCATCTTTTCTAGCACACTCTAAAGACATGCATTTTTACTCTTATTTGATGAATCAGTAGACGAAAAATAAGATTACATATTTAGGAAAGGTCAGTTAATGTGTTCTCATATACTCTGGCATAAAGAAGTTATTCTGAATTAATTGCTGCTTATTTGGGTACAGCATTAACATCTTCTATGGTTAGGATGAAGACTGTCCTCTCAAAGGTTTATATGTTCAAGGCTTGGTCTCCTTAGTGGTGATATTAAGATGATGTGAGACCCTCAAGAGGAAAGGCCTGATGGGATCCCATGAGGTTATTGAGGACCCTAGGAGAGATTACTGTAGTTTATATGGGATCCAAGTTAGTTCTAATAAGAGGGGTTGTTAGAGCAAGACTAGTCTTAGTCCATGGCGTCTGTTTTTCTGTCTCACCATGTGATCTCTCTCTCTCTCTCTCTCTCTCTCTCTCCTCTCTCTCTCTCTCTCTCCCTCATTCCCTCCCTCCTTCTTACTATGTGATATTCTCTCCTGGTTAGATTGAGAGTCTGAAAAGTGGTGGAGCATCCTCTTTGAATTAGATTACAATATCTGCTATCAGCATGTCTTGTTTTTAGTAATGCTAATTTTGAGTATTTGTTCAAGGTAGGACCTGCTTAATTTCTCCATTCCAAAGTCAGTATTTTTCCATTTTCTGTTAGAATATATTCAATAGAAGTAAGTCATTTGTCCCAGGTTACACTTACAAAAAGATAAAATAAAAAAAAAAAAACCAAAAAAAAAAAAAAAAAGAAACAAAAACAAATAAACAAAAAACATTCTACTCCCTGGAGGGAATCAATGACATATTTCAACTCTCTGTATCCAAAATGCTATGCTATAATCTTCTTTCTTTAAAAATTGTCCAGCTTCAGGCATTCTGATATACCAGTTGAAAATAGTATAACATTATTTAACTTCCAATAGCATTTGTTACAATGACTTCTAATCCATTTGCTCTTTATAGAATATTACTTAGTATTCTAGATGATCATAATGCTGAGTCTTTAATTTACATTGTATTCAAATGTGATTTCTTTATTCTAGTTAAAGCAAACAATTTCTAATAGATAACATAAAATAACTAGGATTTTAGAAACGTAATGCTGAATTTTCTCTAGGTCATAATTTTCTGTATCGCAAGGGGAAAATACTGGTCTACACTCTTTTCTTGTGCTCAAATGAAGATGCTAATAACATGCATTGATTAAAACATTGAGCATTCATGTCCCTGAGGTTGTGGTCCTGTAACTCTGGTGGAAGACATGAGAACACTACTTTGAAAGTGGTGGATCTTCTGTTTTTTAAACCATTTTTCCCTTGAAAGAGAACCAAAAACTTTAAAATAAAAAATCATTTCTTCTCCTTTCTCCTCCTCTTCCTCTACACCCCTCCCCCCCGCTTCTTCTGTGACAGGGTCTCCCTAGTTTCCCTATTCCTGTCCTGCCTGGAGACCAGGTTGGCCTCATTCTTGATCTCACAGAGATCAGCCTGCCTCTGCCTCCCGAGGATTAGGATTAAAGGCACACATGAGCAAGCTGGGTTATTTCTTCTTTTATTTTTTTATATTTTTTAAATTGCTTCTTGAAAAGGCCTTCATTCAGTCTGTCTATGAATCCAAATAATGTAATATTCATATGTTTAGTAATGCTTTTCACTGCATTAAGATTAATGAAATGTATTCTACAAGATGAGTAATTTCCATGGAGGAACAGTTTTGTACAAATTAAGGTTTTATAAAGTCCTGATAAATAACACTGAAGATAATATTTTCATCTTTATCTTGTATATGCCTGCAAACTATTTTTTAAATTTCTTATTTGTCATTCTTTATTAAATATGCACAATTCTCATTAGATTTAAAGAATTTGAATTAGTTTGCATCTAAAGGCTTTGAGGAATGAAAATTAATTATTTTGTATGTTTCAGTTCTCAAAGTATTTTATTAAGGTTGGGTTATCCTTGGTAATAAAGTTAATAGATAACATAATTTCATCTAAGTGACTCAGACCCCCAGTAGCTACCTTTTCAATTTTATAAATTACACAATTTATATGAAATTAGAGGAAGAAGAAATGTTTCTAGACTATCCAGATGTATTCCAAATAATCAAGAAAAAAAATTGTGTATATTTTGTCAGAATTCTCTTCCATTTTTCATATGGTATTACACTTGAAAATTCATCTTGAAACATGAGGATGCATTTGCTTGATGAACCTAGATAAAATGAAACTTTAGATGTTTATCAATGCAAAGTGTGTACAGTTTCCTAAGCAACATAAAAAGGAACAGTCACCTTTATCAGGAGTCATTGATTTAGGTCTACTTCAGTATTTGTCAGGATCAATCACAGAGGCCTCCTGAGATGCTCTAATGAAACTACAAAGGAAGGTATCTCTAAAGTCATAAGTCAAACATAAATGAACCAAACTGTGCATACAATACTGCACTGAGATAGAAAAGTAGGCACACATATACACAGATACATATATAGTTAAGCACTTTGTGGAACTGAGAAATGGTGATCTTGATGTGTACTTGGTAGCCCCATTCTGATGGAATCCTCATCATACCTGTGAGTACAAATATTGTAAATAAAGCTTTTCATGAGAGGATGAATATTCATACTATTCCACATTCCTAAATAAATAGGAAGTTTACCAAATTCAAGTTGTAAGAACTAACTCTGGACATTTTCCTTACTGGGTTTGTTGGACTAGGTCCAAAGGATGGCAGGATCAAGTTTGACTAGGCTGCAAAGAGAGTTCAAGGCCATCTAGGTAATTCACTGAGATTTTGTCTCAAAATAAAAAATACAGAATGTTGGGTGCAGGTGGGGACGTGGGTATAAAGATGATTAAGATAGTTTGAGATGTTCTGTATGAAATACACAAAAATTCAATAAAAACAAATTTAAAAAAATATAGAATGTGCTGGAGATATAACTCCATGGTAGGCTAGTTGTGTAACACCCATAAAGACCTTAGGACCACTTTCAGTACTGACAAAAATGAATTAAAAATGAAGTCTTTCTCATACTTTCTCTTAGTAGATAATGAACTACTCTTTAATTGAAGTAATGTGGAAATATGCAATATGTAGAAATAAATATTCATGTGCTCATAATGTAAAAATAAATGTTCTTTATTGAAATTAAAATTCCTATTTATACTACAGAAGCTCCACTACTCAGAAAAAGAGAATTCAAAAGAATCCAAAGTTAATCATATTTAATTTTGATGTAGTGTTTTCAGAAGATCCATATATCATCGTATATAAATTGCTTTACTCTGATAAATGGTATAAAATAATCCACATTTCAGCCTAGCTATTTATCTTTATTCAGTCAGATGAAGACTGGAAAATAATATCACCCAGAAAGTTGCTATTTGGCCTGCATCAATCCATAAAAAATTACTGTGTTTTGGAAGCTATTGATTCTGTGTGTGAAGGCAATTTGGTAAATAAAAAGAATCTTCAGGTCTCTAGTACCACACTACAAACATAATTTTTTAACCTTGAAGGATGCAGTTCTGCTCTAATAGCATTTTAGAAATATAAATTTATTTTCAACTCTGTCAGAAAAATTATTAAGCGTGTTGGGTTACGAACAGCTAAGGATAACCTACAGCATGCCCAAAGAAAAGAAGCATTTTTGTAAGTGTATTCTGTTTTGTCATTGGTAACCAGAATTTCGAGACAGTAGCAGTGAGGCAGAAACTGCTCAGTGTGCCTGATAACTGGACTGATTTTACCCCTGGACTTCATTAAGTGAGGAAGAGTGAGGCAACATCTTGTTATGACATCATAGTAAGTGTGAACATAAGCATGAACAGAAACATGAAACCTCAAGAAACAGCTCAACACAAACTGTTATTTCTTCTGCACTAACAAGTCTTGGTCAGATGAACAAGTTGGCCAAGAGCAATGTACTTCTTGCCCAATCACTTCTCATTGTCCAAGTGTTGTCCAAGTACTCTTATCGTCAGTGTGTCCTACACTATCCCTTCTGCAATTTATTTATTATTTAGGTAGTTATTTTCAGATAGGGCTTGAATTTTGCTAATAATAGATGACTCAGAATCTTTCCAATGTATACTAAACCATTATGAGTGGTTTGCTATGGAGGTTTTAGTCTAGCGACATATTCATCAACTGCCTGCTGCTTTAAAACTTGATTTGAGCTTGTCAAATCTGCTCACGTGTACCCTATGCCCCCAAAATGCAAAGTTCAAAGCTAGGAATGTGGGCAGGGCTCACAATCTGCTTTGGAGAGCTAACAGTGCTGTCTACTTGGATTCCATGCTAAAAAGATTTCTATTAATGGAATGATGGACATGAAGGCAATTCTTTTCAGTTTTAGCTACCACAGCCATCAGTAATCAAATTTTCTGTTCAGTGATTTTCAGGCTTGCTTAATCTCTGCGTAGAGTAAATTGTCTTTGAGAAGATAACTATACCGTATCCTACCATTTATTAAGCAGCTTTTTGTTCTGATCGAAGCATTGAAAGTTTGGTTGGGTATGTGATCCACAGTATAACAACTTTTACCTCAGTGAGACATGGGTTACAAATTCTAAACTGGCAGAGGTAAGTATTTAGCTCTCACTCCCACAAACCTTTTCCTCCACATCGTTTCTAACAAAGGTATCTGGCATGTCCAGATTAATGGGCCCAGGCTTGGTCTACTACTTCTTCTACTAAACTATAAACTTTTCCATTAGGCTTAAGTCATTTGGAACTTTGAAGGATTTAACTTTCTTACTTGAAATTCTAACATCAAACGCAGCAGAATAACGTCATAATTCAATTTTCTCACACTTGAGTCATTTATACACATTTGTCCTTTAACTGAATGTTTTTCTTTAGTATTTTTTAGTTTGATAATAAAATGCATTCCAAAAATTTATAACTAAGTAAAACATAATAACAAAGAATAGCAAAATATGTTCAGCATTAAACGTATGTTGCTTTAACATTACAAAGTCTTACTTGATCTTGAATTAAAGTCACTTATTGGCCATTAAAGTTATTTGTAAAGATTTTCTACTATCTGTATAAATAATAAAATAGAACTTCATAGTCATATTTAGAAAAAAAAAACTTCACTAACAATGTCATATGACTACATTAGAATATTATCACCACAGATAAAAACCAGTTCAATTTCTTCTATAAACATAGGCAGAGTGGGTTCCAAGGTAAATGATCTTTTCAACTTCTGTTGCAGTCAACCTTATTTAAGGAATTTAACACATGCTGGATGTTGGTAATCAGCACCTCTCCTGCTTTTCTAAGCTCATTTCCCTTTTATAGTGGCTGGAAGGCTAGAAACTACATGTCTCAGACTCACTTAGTAAGACTGTGCTTTCATTCATGTGCAAGATCATAAAGTGGAAAGCAAAATAGAATCCTTATTGTCATTATTGTTCCAAGAGTTGCAAAGACACATGAACTCTGGCAGTTAAACATGAGCTGTTTACTAGGCTTCTCTGTGTCCTCCTACAGATCTCCCTCTTAGGGAACAGATAGCTGAAGTCATCAGAGGAGGCATCTTCCTGTTGTTTTGTAATTTGTTATTTCCTAATGGGTATTGTTTTGACTTATCTGGCTTTTTTCCCCACTAATCCCCTTTTGGTTTCCCTGACCTTAATTCCCTCAGCCTTCTGACAGTTTCACCTCTCTAATCCCTCTTTTAAATCCCTTCTTGCTTGAAATATGACAGCATATCTGCCCTCAGCAAATCGTAATTTACCAGGGAAGTCGGGATCTCTAACGTACTTAAGTCTTGATTTATTTTCCCTTTAAAAACTGACAGAGGAGCAAAAGACAATAGGTATTGAAAAAGGTGACATTAGAAGGAAAAGTCTTCATTATTCATAGGTCTTCAATTCTGTTTAGGGAAAAAAAGAAAGATGAGTCTTTGAGTAAGAATCCCAAATCTACTCCAGCAAAAGTTCAACTTACTACAAATTATGTAATCATTGAAAATCTTTCCAAAAACTGTGGTAAAATAATTTACCAACAGAATGTTTAAGAGATAGCACATATAAAATCAGATGCATAAAGAAGGCACCAAAAGATATAATGCATTTGATACATGGATGTATACAAGCAGGTGTAATGTCTTTGGTGCTGTGCATGGATGCAAGAAGCTTAGGAAAGAAGTGTGAGACAGAAAGAATAAAGTGGAAGAATGGGTAAAAAATCTACAATATAATGGCAAAAGGGTCACATTCGTTAATCACAAGGCCTTGTTATACAAGGCAAGGGAGAGCCATCTGTCTGGTGCCTACATGAAGATGATGGATGAAAAGGAGCCTGTTCAGAGCTAAGGGAGGAATCAACCTTCATTAGTTGAATATGTTGTGGAAAATTGTTCTATTTTCAATTGTAAATTAGTAGCATACTGTTTATACTCATACGTTTCACTAAGAAAGCAGAATTCCTTTGTGATTCAAGTATAGAATATAACCCTTAGGAAACAGCACTTGTCTTTTATTTCTAGTAGAAGAATCCATCACTTAAATACTGATGTATTCTTGGAACAAAACAACTCTAGATCTTCTAAATGTGAAATATCCAACTCCAAGAAAGGTAAACATCCTTACAATATAATGACTATCGAAAGAAATAATATTCTTTTTCAATTAGCATAAAGGAATCTGCCTGCATGTCGAGACATTCCATTGTCTCCTTCCTTATCAGTCACCTGGCCACTCCTCAGGGAGGCAGGTCTCCCTTAAGCTGTACTACAATATACACTTAATGAGATAATGTACTTTTCCCTCCTCAAATTCTCACCTTCTGGGCAGTAGATTGTAGAACCCCAGCCATGCAATTTGGTAACTCTGCATTACTCAGAAAATGATACCTTTTCCTTTTCTTTTTTCCATCTCCTTTCTAAGCATTCTTTCCTGAACACTTGGGTTTTTTAAAGTTCCCCTCCTTACCATGTGGCTGCTTGATAGTCATGTGGCTGTCCTCCATGAAGTCAACTCAAATAACATGGCCTTTTCTCTTCTTCTGCTCTGTGTACCCACTTTGGACAGGTGCCAATTCCCCTGTAACAATGCACTCTTAAATTGACCCAGTTATGAGAGTTTTAAGGTGTGAATTCTTGGCTTTTTGTTTTATTTTTATAATTGAATTTTTGTGATTTTCATACAATATAGTTTCATGCTATCTAGATACCTTCCCCTATCTGCACCTCCCTCCACTCACCCCCACCCAACTCAAATATATATATATATATATATATGACACAGCCTGATTTGTGTCCCCAAATGTCCTCAGGGTGGGTTCACCTACTAGGCCCACCAAGAGTCCCACCCCTGTAAGACACTGTCTTTCCCATTTCCAGCAGCCATCAAGTGCCAAATTTCCTTAGGTTGGATTGCGATTTTGTTTCTACTTTCCCATTCTATGCTGAGATTTTATCTGGTTGGGGCTTGCGAAGGATTTGTGTGTGCTGTGACCATTGCTGTCAGTTCATATAAGTAAATGACCAGCTCTCTGAAAGACTGTTTCCTTGTGGCCGTCCACCCTTTCTGGCTCTTACAATCTTTTCAACCCTCTTTTCCAAAATGATCCCTGAGCCTTGGGAAGCAGAGGTTTAAAATAGGTGTGCTATTCCGGGTTAAGCCTTCTGCAGCCTCTTGTTCTCTGTACATTGGCCAGGTGTGGATCTCAGTGTTAATCACCACATGCTGCATAAGGAAACTTCTCTGGTGAGAGTTGAGAGATGCATTCTTCCTATGTGTAGAGGTTGTGTAGAAGATGTGTCACAGAGGGTTAAGGGTCTCACAGACACTTATTCTCTGCATTTGACCAGCTCTGGAAAATATAATAGTCTCCATCTATTGCAAAAGCAAGCTTTCTTTTAAAAAATAAGAAATAGACCAATTTTATATTTCATAGTAGAATCTGTGACTATTAAATATAAATTAGTGGCATAAAAAATGAGAAATTACATATGGTTCATGAATTTTAGATTTACAAGAAATATTTATTGGTATAATTTAATATACATGTGCCAAAATTGATACACACAGAGAACTTTAAAAAAATCTAATTAGATACTTTAATAAGTAATAGAAAATGCAAAGTCTTTAATTTACTTTTAATTAATTAACTTATTTTGCCTTTTTAAAAAAATTTATTTATTATTTTTATTTTATGTGTATGCGTGTATTGCCTGCATGTAGGTAAGTGCACCCATGTCATGCAATGCCCGCGGAGGTCAGAAGAGGCTGTCAGATCCCCTGGGACTGGAGTTAAGGACAGTTGTTAGCTGCCATGTGGGTGCTGGGATTCAATCTGGTCTTCTGCAAGAACAACCAGTGTTCTTAACTGCTGAGCCATCTCTCCAGCCCCACTTATTTTGCCTTTTTGAGACAGGGTTTCCCAGTAGCCTGGCCTGGTTTTGATCTCACTATATAAACCAGGCTGGCCATAGATCATGCCTGCTTCTGCTTCCAGAGTGCTGGGATTAAAGTTATGTGCCACCACACCTGTCTGTAAAGATAGTCTTTAAAATAGACAAACTTACCACAGTTTTACAAGAAATATTTTATCTATAGTGCAGAAAGTTCAGGTAAGTAAGCTTTTCTTTGTATGCCATAGCATTTCCTTCAGTAATTACACAAAGAAAAATCTCTGTGTCTATAAGATATATACCAAACCTTTACACAAGGATATGTATATGTGTTATATATATATATATATATATATATACATGTATATATATGTATATGCATTTCCACTTGATAAATTAACAATAACAATAGCAAACATTCATGAACTTGAGTGAATAACCAAGGTGCTGAAAATGTTACAGGTGTGTAGAATTCGACTTAAACTCTGCTGTTTATTTGAAAGAGGCTGAGATTTTGATGACTGAATATATTTCACTTAAAGAATAAAGTAAATTATAGTGGTATTATCAATAATGAATGAAGGGAGACCTCCCTTAGCTGCACACCATAAAGCAATTACAAATAAACCCATCTGGGATCCCCATAGACCCCAACCATAAAGTTATCTGAGATCCTTATGGGAGAAAGAAAGAATGCAGACCTTAAATCTCCCACAATCAGGCCTGAGACCCTTGGAGGTGGGGTGCAAGCCCCTAGATCCCCTGTCCAAACTCCATGATATAAGAGTACTTAACTCCTCTACTTTTTGGCCTCCATGGCTACTGCAGACTCTCAGTGGTCAGTAGCCACCCCTCCTCAACTAATACAGGCTGTGGATTGTATGAGGTTGGTTGCTTTTCCCTTCCTACCTGTAACTCTTTCAGTTGTTAATACTAACATTTTTCAGGAGAGAAGTCTAACGTAGGGAAGAGGTCTCTGCTTAAAGCACCTACTCCTAACATTTTGGTCCTGAAACGAGACCCAGGAGAGAGTTCTCAGTTTATTGGGAGAAAGTTAAAACTCATAATTTCTAACAATAAGGTATTTAAAACTTCAAGTGAAAAGCATTTAAATTGTTTAATAAATATAATCCTATATATAAAATTGGGCTCAGCAACAAATATTTGAATATATTCATTCAAAGCTATTTCTCTCTGTCCTCTCAGATTATTTCATTTACTTAACAATCACTTGTACAGTACTAGACACAGTTGTAGACACAGTTCAAAGCATTTTACCAGTATTAACTCATTAATGATACAATTTCTATTGAACTCCTGGTTGAATTATTCTATAATTAGTTATTTTTTCTTCATTATTATAAAAAGTAAAAAAACAGCTACTTCAGACAAAATCTTATATCCCAGAGTAAGTTTAACTATAATGCACTTTGCACAGTATCCCTTGCTATAGTATTATCTAATTAACTACCTTAGTATTCAAGAAACCTCTTTGTGGGAGTTGACTGAGCTTGCTTAAACAGTTCTAATGACTTAATTCTGTCTAGAATTTCCTCTTGCCCTTCCCTCAATCGCTTCCTGTCATTGTCTGTTATCTAGATGCCTACAATGAATGTTCTATATTAAATGAATGCATTCATATCAATATTTTCTGATAATCATTATTCTTGAGGAATTCTCTGAGAAACATAGTATAAAAATTGTATATAACAAAAATGAAATGATCTTTTTGGCCATCAGACCACACATTTTTAATGCCCTGTGAATTCTAGCCTTCCCCGCCATACCCAACAACAACAAAAACTTCCCAGCTAATGTTGATTTTTAATGAAGGTATCTACAAAACCTAAATAATTAGTCCTCTGGAGAAGACATTGTTAGGTAGCTCAAAGATATTTAACAGCCTTGGAGGCCATTGAATATAGACCTTCCCTCACAAACGGCTTTGAACCTCACATCCTGTTTCCTTGGTAACACTAGCAGTGTCAGCTTTGCCCTTTTTTAGGACTTAAAATACCATATAAAAAGGTGGAGGTATCAGTACTTTGTTGGAGCATATTAAAGGAAAGCTATATACTTCCTCCTAGTTAAAAGAATAGAACCTGAGTTCTACCCCTGGCTTTGGGTGGAGATGTGACATTCTGATCTGCTCCATAGTTTAAAATATTACATAGTATTGTCTTCTCCCTTAATATTTAATCTAGCTGGACTTGTCAATCACTTGGCAAGAACATCAACCCTAAGGAAGACTGACTCACCTGAAGACATGGTAAGGCGACAGGAGGAATTATGCCCTTAGGAAGATAATGTACTTCTAACCCCCAGAAGCCCCTACTTCAGTTGCTTCCTGATCTTCACTGCTAAGCCTACCCACTCTTCTGAGTTCTTGTACAAAATCATAATTTTTACTTTTACTTTTAAAAATCTCTTTCTTCAGACACTGGGTGAAAGCCCAAGTATGGTTTCCCTGACATCCTGAGCCTTCTTTCTCTCTGAAGATACCCATTTTCTACAGTTGCCTACCAACCTCTATACCTAACTTACAACATGACTTTTTCTCCCCTTCTCCATCTTCCTCCTACTGGTACCTGCTAGAATTTTCAGTTTGCCTGCCCTGTTGTTTTCAAATCCTAATGAAATGGTACTTGGGCTTCCTTTTGAGTCCATTTTAAATTAGTTTTTTTAAAGGCACTAAAAATCAGGTCAGTTTCTGCTCTGTTGCTGCACGTCCTGTACTCTAAGTATGTCTTGTCCTCAGCAGTAGGGTCTTATCTTCTTCTTCTGGGGGCTAACCAAGAGCTTTGGCAATAGCCTGTGTTATTTTGGGAGTCTCTTGAACCACTCTTACCAACCACTTGAAGGAAAGTCTCTCCTGCCTGGCACAGGACCCATGTCAACTCAATCAGACAAGGGCCCAGAGTGTAGTGAGAGAAATGGGTGGTGGGCCAGGCCTAGAATGGGAACTACTGGAAACTGATTACTACTGGCTGAGGGAGAGTATGCCTTACTTAAAATCTCTAGATAGGATGACTAGACTCCAGGTGATGAATTTGCACTGAAGAACATCTGGGTACAAATGTTTGTTTGGATAAGACTTAACATGTATGGCAAAATACACGATGCCTGGTGAGGGACTGGGGAGGTATGGATGGAGTGTAGGTTTAAATTTGATTAGGAACTGTTGTAGGAAATGTACAAAAGCTCAGTAGATAATTTTTTAAAAGCAACTACAGAATTCCAAAAGAAAATTATTTCTTTTTTGAAATCTGTAAAGTTGGACAAAAGCTTTGAAGACATAAAACTAAGCTGAAGGTAAAATGGGTTTATGTATTCAAACCGTAACTGCTATCAGTTTTAACACTAAATGGATGAATAAAAAGTCGTTTTCTTAAAAAAAAAAAAAAGACACTAAAAACCCATAAAGTTACTCCCAATTCCTTGCTAACATGCTGACCAAAGATAGCCATGTGGAGGCCTTGCTCTGGGTCCAGGACCATAGGATTTCAACGAGTCCAAAAATTAAAGATGATTCATACAGCTACTGGCAAATGAGATGTGCTTTATTTTCTCTGGGCAACAACATACAGGATACTGAGCAAGTTGACACAAGGCCAGACAGGATATCCCTTTGTTCTCAAAGACATTTCATAGGAAATTACATGAAGATGGCTTCTTGCTAAAAGTGGTTATAGAAGAGATTACAACACTGTTTACTTTTGGGGCCCTTGGACATCAGGCATTAGCCATATTATGCTGATTCATAGCCCACCTGATGTCTAGCATTAACCATCTTGGCTCATGCCAGAAATCCATATCAGTGCCATGTTGTCTAAACATGAACAGGACCTCATAATCTTGATTCCCTACAAGCCCACACCAGGGTTCTTCAAGGTGTAGCCATGTAAACTGAACCCAGTCTTCTGTTCACTTTTACAAACACTGTGAAGGAAAATTATTATAATTTTTCATGGCTGAAATATATCAAATGAAGAATATTTTGAGACACATGCAAATCAGGGTGTATGAATAAAATTTGATAGAAATATACTTATGTTCTTTTATTTATGCATTGTTTTTGGCTGATTTCTAAGTTGGAAAAGAATTGTACAGTTGTGACAGAGGATCTTAAAACTTGAAAATTTAAAGATATTTACTAGCTACACATTTATAGAAAAAAAGTCAACTTCTGGTCTGTAATCTCAAGAAATCTGTTTTAACATCAAACATTCCAGACCATTTTCCAAAATGCCAGGTGTAAGTGCAGGTATGAAGACTACAGTTGTAGAGAGTTGAATGCAGCCTCCCAAAATGAAGTGCTCCCATATTAACTCTCATTAGTTGTCATTGTGAACTTATTTGGAAAAAGGGTCTTCAAAGATATAATTAAATATCTTGAGATGAGATCATTTTGAATTTCCAATGGGAACTGTAAATTAAAAGAAAAATTTCCTTATAAAAACTAGGAAGAAACAATAAAAGCATGACATCTCCTCCACTTCCTGGCCTATGACCATAGGAACTTGGCTCTTGACCAGGTTTACAGTACCAGGCATCTAAATACTTGTTTGTATTAATAGGTTAGTGCTGATGTCAGCCTTCATCAGGGAAGAAGTTTCTTTTCTATAGCAGATGGCAGTTAATGCAGAGACTCATAACTGGCCTAAGTACAGAGAATGAATGGTAAGTGCTGGGCCCTAAACAGAGCATTTATTTCACTCCCTTCAAGGCTCAACGAACATGGCAGAAGAGGGTGTTAGAAAGACTATAAAAGTCAGAGGATGAGGAGGAATGATGTGAAATGATGTCTTCTGGACATGACATGGCTGCCACACTCAGGAAGTCTTAGCAGTTTGGGGTACAGTAAAAAAGTTGCATACGACTGAGCCTCTCAACATTCCATCATGGATATCCTGACTGTCTATTGGCAGCAAATTGTTGCTGATGGAGAAGGTGACATTTTCCTCAGTGGTGTAGGTACTTATATGTTGCCCATACTCCAGTAAATAAGTTCCACCCATGCCCATCCAAGCAACCATAATTAAACTCAGACGCACAGAGAGAGAGAGAGAGGAGAGAGAGAGAGAGACAGACAGAGAGAGAGACAGAGAGAGAGACTGAGAGACAGAGAGAGAGAGACAGGAAAAAACAGCGGCATGATAAGAAGAACCTCAGTGGGAGAAAGAGGGGATGAGAGGGTAATTGACGTTGTAAACAACCAAAATTCACATTATATAAGTATACAAAATTGTCAAAGAATCCAAAAGGACAAAAAAGAAACTACAGAGTAAACAGATAACCAATGCGAAGATCTACAGTTACTGATTTTCTATAAGACAAGTATAGCCTTAAGTAACAAATAGAAACTAGAACAAAGTTTCTCTTGTTTGAAGCCGCAAATTTGTGCAATTTTCCAGAACATTCTTAAGAAACTTACACAGCAACTTAAATTCTACTTGAGAAAGACAGACATTAAACATCAAAGTAAGGAAAAGTTTCAGTATGTTGGCTGTTGATAAAGGCCATGCATGCTTAGCAAAAGGACAAAGAAAAGCAGTATTGTTAAAGACAGGGGATTTTCAGTCTAAAGCAGATGATACCTTCAAAATGTGATCTTTGAACAAGATAGTAAAGAACATTCTAGGCAAAGGAAATCATCAATATAAGGACTTTAGAATGAGAACATGTATGCTATTGCATAGAAATGATGAAGATGTCAATGCCTCTGTCTTAGTTTGTTCTTTATTGCTGTGACAAAACACTCTGACCATTACCAACTTGGGGAGAAAAGGGTTTATTCAGCTTACATCTCCCAGGTTGTAGCTCATCAGGGAGCCCAAGGCAGGAACCTGGAGGCAGAAGCTGGAGCACAGGCCATGGAGGAATGCTGCTTACTGGCTTGCTCCCTTGGCCCCTGCTCAGCCTGCTTTCTTATGCAACACAGGCTCACCTGCCTAGGGGTGGCACCATCCACAGTGGGCTAGGCCCTCCCACATCACTCATCAAGAATATGCCCTTCAGACATGGCCACAGGCCAGTCCAATAGAGGAAATTCCCCGATTGAGGTTCCCTCAACCCAGGTGTGTCATTGACACTAAAGCTATCCAGCACAGCCTCTAAACTTGGGGTTGTTTAAATAATGGGATATGAAATTATAGTGTTACCATAGCAAGAAGCCCCCTGGGAGAAGGTCGATCTTCTCTGGCCAACCCTCTAGGAAGTGCTGGCTTGGTTGGAAACTTAGCTTTCCAGTCTTTGCAGGTCAATCACTTGGTCAAGACCACCCCTAGGAAGGCAGATTCACCTTAATCCACGCTAAAGAGATGAGCAGAATACTTAGTGTGTTAATGAGATGGTGAACTTTCCCTGCCAGATATCCCTGTCTCTTGGGGAAGTTCTCGTGGATTGAGGTTGCAGAATTCTTCAGAAAAGCATAATCTCTCCTTTTCTTCTTTATATCTCATTTCTAACCATACTTTCCTTAATGCTTTGGGCTGCTCCCCGTTTTGATTTTCTGTACCCTTTTCTCTGCAGTTCCCTTCTCCTCCCTTGTAAATATGAGTCCCCAAAACATCATCCTACAACTGGTAACTAAAACCATGAAACTATAAAAGATGGATGAATTTGCTTACTATGTTAGAAGTTTGAGAGATGAATATGTATCTCAGGGACCAAAAACCAAAATAAAATTAAAAAATGGAACTAGAGATCATCATGTTAGCTGAAAAACAACAGGGAAAATGCACCCAAGAAAAGCCAGGCAGCCATGTAGGAGATAAACTGAGAGAGCAATATTCTGGAAACCACTAGAGAATTGTTTCAAGGAAAATGGAGTGATAATTTCGGTCAAATGCTTCTGATAAAGAAGCACATGAAGGCCAAAAGCTGAATGGAATTTAACAACTTGAGCATTGATGTGTACTAAAGAGCGATGAAATGGTGCTACTAAAATATACTTACAGAGGAAGAGAGGTAGAACCTGTAAGCATTAAGACAAGAAAAATTTACAACAGAGAACAGAGGATGAGATATGGAGTTGAAGGAAAAATAGTCGATTCATCTTGTGATTTGCCGGCTTCATTTTGGTTATTTAAGAAAGGAGACATAAGAATTTTTACAGTCCAGGGATTAGCCAATAGTGGGAACTAAATCGATAGTGCAGGAAGAAAAAAGGAGAAATGGTGGAATGCTGTAACTAGTAGAAGAAAGGCCTGGTCCTCTGCTAGTCAGGAGCAGGGGCAAGAACAGTTCATTCTTTTTCTG
Organism: Nannospalax galili; assembly: GCF_000622305.1. Lineage (NCBI taxonomy): Eukaryota > Metazoa > Chordata > Mammalia > Rodentia > Spalacidae > Nannospalax > Nannospalax galili. The sequence goes on along the minus strand of NW_008338118.1, from coordinate 1,641,396 downwards.
ATAAAAAATGGAAGAGCAAAGAGGCCCATCTGTAGGTAAAAATGTAGTAATGGAAAGGTTGGTTTGGAGGGATTTGTAATGAACCAGGGACTATATACTTCAACAAAATGCAGAAAAAAACGATGAAACTGGAGATCATCATGTTAGGTGAAATATGCCAGGGCTACAATGACAAGTAACACTTGACTTTTGTCATTCATAACATCTAGAAGGGGAAAAATGTAATGAAACAAAAAATGAAATTACTAAAGATGTAGAAGAGGAAGGAGGGCATGAAAGTAGGAAATGGATGGGGTGAATGTGATCAGAGAACATTATATTCCTGTTCAGAAATGTCACAATGAACCTCCTTTGTGTAATTAATCGATGCTAATAGACTCCTGCTATCAATGAACAAAAAAAAAAAGAATGCTCAATAAAAACTAGCAATGAGGGTGAGGAAATTAAGAATAAAAGCATGAGTGTGGCAGAAAGAGGTTTTGATGCTGCTATTTATCAAGGAGTAAGGATAACACAGAAATTAAGTTCTATTAAAATATATTAGAACCAGTTTAGCATTACAAGTTCTACTCTTGCCTTTACTTCTCCTTCACATCTCCTATTCACTGGTCAAGGACTTTCCTTTCTTCCTACAGATCAGAGTTATGCAATTTGGGAGTCTTTTAGATAGACACACTGAAGGGTCACCCTGCATCCTTGTTCAGCAGGGAAGAAGCAGAGTGGTCTGTGTCCCAATTCCCTATCGGCAATTTGGGTACCCTCTTCAGAGGATGATGCGATAAGAATAGGAGATAGGAATTGGCTAGGCAATTAGGATAAAAAGATACCAAGTCTCTTAGCTAAAAGTCACAATGTCTTTGGGCCTTTTAGCAACACACTCAGTTCCAAAGGCCAAAAATATCAAAAGTGTTTGGGAGCTTTCATCTAATCCCTAAAAGATATTAAAGTTACCACTTCAGGAGGGAAGTGTTAGAGTAGAAAAAAGCCACATTACAGAAGACCCTGTCTCAAAAAAAAAAAAGAAAAAAAAAAAGAAAGAAAGAAAGAAAGAAAGAAAGAAAGAAAGAAAGGAAAAAGAAAGAGAAAGAAAGAAAGGAGAGAGTACATGAAGTTATCAGAAAAAGGTGATACAGAGATATGGGACAAGTTGGAGGGGAGGAAGTGGGCATGGATCTGATCAAAATGCCTTATATGCATGTATAACAATCTCCATAAATTTTTAAGTTAAAAAAGAAAAAACTATGTATATTAGAACCAATTTAAACTAATTTTAATTAAAGTGCATTATTTTAGTCAAATAGCACTTCTTTTACTGAAAATAAATATTTTATGAAGACCTCTTTACTTGTTGGTGATTTTAAATCATTTTAATTTACGCTTTCTTTTCATTTTCATAAGTATTATTGTAATAACATATTAATCTTTATTTAATGAAATACATAGTTCTTCCCAGGTTCTTTGAATAGACCTAAGAATTGAACTTCATAGTCCAATTCCTCATTTATTATGTGCCCTCATCAGCAGATCTCAGATTCTCCCACATCTGAGAATTACATCTGTCTCTTGATGTAATTTTGGTGACTCCTCTTGCTTTGCTTTTTTCCTTGGCAAAGCCTGTACCAGCGCATTCTGCTTTTTACTCCTTTTCACTTTTTATGTAACACTGTGCTCGAGTTCAATCTCAGTAATGAAGACTTTCTGAGACATGGTCACCTGGTCTCAGCAACTAAAATATTTGATGAAATCTTACAGAGCCACCTTGTTTATGCTGGTATTTATATTGTTTTTACCTACAGACCATTTATAAAATACTACTTCAATAATTTATAGGTCTTTAGCTCTGTAGAAATTAAAAGCCACCAACCAAGGTCAAAGTCTGGCAGATTATAAAGAGTGCCCAGAGTGCCTGAGGGCCATGAACACCCCTTTCAAGAACTAAATCCTGGTAATAAACTCCTATGCAGCCAGCTTATGCTTATACTTACAATAGCTGAAATAACATTCAAACTATGGTGGTATTGCATTTTTGGTGTGGGGGGGTAGACAAAGTTTATTTTTTTGGTCACCCCAACTACCAGTAGTCTTTACTTAAGCAAGGGTAGTAAGTTTATATTTGACAATGCTATCATCAAAACTTCCCGATATGTGATGAGTCATATATTTGACCAGATAAAAATGCAATTGCAAAGCTCTGAATAAATCATAAATTTTTCTAAATGCCATCATTAATGCAAATAGAGGGTAGCGTACAATAAAATACCACTACTGAGGCATTTTGAGGGGTTTGTTTTGTGTAAATCCAAATAAGTTTCAAATATAAAAATAAAAACATGTTTACTTAACACATTTAACATCAAGCCCAGGTCTAGATAGTATACGCTGCAGGTGAATTTAAAACTTAATCTATATTATCAACTGATAGTTATGAGAAAAATCCATTGACATTAGAATTACATGTTATAAAAGTCATGATAATAAGTAGTCTACCTTAAAATTTCTTATTATTCATCTTCTTTACTCTAGACTTCAGTAATTTTGAAATGTTATGTGATTAATTGAAGTTTTACAGTTTGTTGTCATATCTACTTATAATTTCTAATCAGGCTTTTTAAAGAATAATTTATTGAGAATTTCATACATGCATATAAGGTGTTTTGATCAACCCCCACCCCTCCCCTCCAACTCCTCCCATATCTCCCCATCACTTTTTTTCTGATAACTTCATTTACTTTTACTTCTTCCTTGATTTTTTTATGGGTATTTTTGCTACTCTAACATTTTTTACTTAAGCAAGGGTAATAAGTTTATAGTTGACAAGGCTATCATCAAAACTTCTGAAGAGGTAATGCTAAAATCTTTTAAGGATTATCTCCCAAATACTTTTGACATTTTTGGCTTTTGGAAAGTATGTTGCTAAGAGGCCCAAGGACATTGTGACTTTTAGCCAAGAAACTGGCTACTTTTCTTTGGGGTCCTTTTACCCTAACTGCCTAGCCAATTCCTACCTCCTATTCTTATCACACCATCATTTGAAGAGGTTACGCAACTTGCAGATAGGGGATTGGGGGCAGACCACTCTGGCTCCTTCCGTGCTGAATGGGAACACAAGGTGAGACAATTAGGGTACCTCTTCAGTGGGTCTATCTAAAGCACTTCCAAATTGCATAACTCTTATCTCAAGGAAGAAAAGAAAGTCTTTGAGTGGTGAATAGGAGATGTGAAGGAGAAGTCAAGACAAGAATAATTAGCATTACAAGTTCTAGACAGGGAACTAGAGAAAAGTCAGAACAGGGCAATTTTCAAATGTTCATATGACAATCCATTGAAATTTCTTGACAAGGGATTCCAAAAGCATTCTTCTATTAAGTTCCTCCTTATTTTTCTTTTGTCTGCATAGGCTGGCCTCGAGGATGATGGATTCAGGATTTGATTTCAGTATATTGATAGTTGTAGGAGTAGTTAAAATCAGTGTCAGTTCCCTTTCAAAGGCTTCTAGATAGAAGGAGAAAACAATTTTACTAATCATTTTAGAATAATAGTGGATTGTCTTCCTTAGCTACAGGTGGACACTACAATATAGCAGACCAAGATTTGAAGTCTTACATCTGAGCAGCTCTTTCTGATTAGGAACAAAATCATCAATGAGAAATAATTGTCTAAATAACTTTTTATGTGGACTTAAGCCTAATGTCTGGGAAGTGTAATCCCTTGAACTCTTAAAGAAATATACTGATGACTTTACTTTTTGTTTATACTTTCTTATTGGGTGTTTAAGACCATAGAGTTGGCCCAAATAAATCAATTTTAAACTTATACTGTATTTTATATTATGATATAAACATGAGAGTGTGTTTATGTTTCAAAGTTGACAGAAAGTGGGATGTCATGGTTAAGTTCAGTTACCAAGTTGACACATCTGGGAAGCCAGAACCTCAACTGAGAAATTTCTTCCATCAGATTGGTCTGTGGGAGTGTCTGTGGGGCATTTTCTTGGTTGTTAATTGATGTGGGAGGACCTAACCTACTGTGGGCAGTACCAACCCTGGGAATTTGGGTCTGGAATATATAAGAAAGGTAGCTGAATGTGAGCAGGAAGCAAGCCAGTAAGCAATATTCCTCTGTGGTTTCATGCTTCAAGCTCATCTCTTGAGTTCCTGCCTTGGATTCCCTCCATGTGGACTGTAAAGCAAATAAACAGATTTCTCCCAAAATTGCTTTGAGACATGGTGTTTATCACAGCAACAGAAAGAAAATTTAAAAAAAATCAATGAAGAAATGACTAAAGAAGGTGCTGGAGAGATGGTTCAATATTTAAGGTGCTGGAGAGACTGCTCTTGCAGAGGACCCAGGTTTGAGTCCAGCACCCACACGGCAGCTACAAACTATCCTTAACTCCAGTTCTAGGGGAATCCAAAGCCCTCTTCTGACCTCTGCGGCATTACACGATATGGGTGCACTTACATACATGCAGGTAATACACTCATACACATAAAAAAATAAAAATAATAAATAAAAAATTTTAAAAAAGAAATGACTAAAGAAAATATATACATGCAAAATGGAATATTTTCATCTGCAAAGAACAACAAAATCTTGGCCTTTGCAGAAAAATGTATAAAGTGAGATTATCATGTTATATGAAAGTGTCATAATAACATCTATTAATTTGCATAATTAATAATATTAATGAGAGAATGTAGTCATTGCATTTTAATGGATACTATGTAATCTTTCAAAAATATTGCAGGAATTCATATCTATATTGAAATCTAAGTTGTATCCATATTCGACATCTCCCATGATGTCTTTGAGATGTAGACATGGTAAGGCAGGAGTAGTGGATGCTTGATCTGTTTCTATACTTACAAGATGCCCAGAAGTGTTGTAGAATTGGGCTGAAGTTAACATAGCTTAAAATAAAAAAAATAACCATGAACAAGTTTCTGCATATTCAAAATCTTGTAAAAACCACGTCCTGGACTAGGATAATGGTGAATAATTGCAGAGAACAGCTAGGAAGATGACTCTTGAGATGAAAGCAGAGTAATTAAAACTGACAACATTTCAGAAGAGAGAGCTCAGAGATGCCACCAAGCAATCTTTTGCCAAGGTGAGGTTAGAGTACTGATTTAAAGAACTCACACATACAAATACAGAGTTCTCTGTAACAACAATGGTAAAAAACCTTACTGGATTTCAGTTCTAATATCATGGACATAAAGAAAATGATTAATTTTTAGTATAAATCAATAGGAAAAAATTGTGAAATTATTTTTAAAAGCTGATGATTTCTGAACCCACTACCTAAGTATACGTTCTGCTAAGTCTTGCAGGCTTTTGTCACAAGGAATGATATTTAGGCTAAGCAATCAAGGCCCCTATTAAAATAGAGTTTATGAATCTGCTTACAGCAGCAAATGCTTTAAAAAAATTACAGCTGGCTCATTAAAAAAAAAGAAGGCCAATTTAGTTTGTGTAGAAGAATTCATGGTTGCTTTGCAGTTATTCTGTGTGTTTCTGACCTTGTGGGGATGTCCTTTCCTTCCTCCTGAGTTATTTGGGCAGTTGCTTCTGTTCAAACTGGATGTTGCATAACTAATTTTATAATGATATTCTGTGCCCTGTCTGGTCCTTGCTGCATAGGTTTAATCAGGGATTTAAGTAGAGAGTATAATTCAACAGATAGCACATTCATTTCAGCACTATGAAATCTAACCCTCTAGAGGAATGATCATTAAGAAACCGTTTAGTCTTCTTCAGCCTACAAAATATTTAACTGTTCATTCTGGAAATGGACATAAGACAGCAAAGAAACATAAACATTTTAACCATAGCACTCACATTTTTATCCTGTTAATTTTAGATGAGGCATTCTAGCTTTTTGTCTTGATAAACTGCCTGCCATTATTTCTGACCTCAGGACAGAGGTTTCTCTATGAGTTTAAGTGTGTACATCATTGATATATCTCATTTCAGTATTTAAATTTTATTTGCTGAGAACTTTTTGCAAGATTTTGCTTCTAATCACTTCCTGAAGAATCCAAGCTAGCCGAGTGCCACAGAAACAATAAAGGGATAGAGTGATAATATATGTTAAAAATGAACTAAGAAATTAATAGAATTTGAATTTTATAACTAAATATAAATGTAAATCAATTCATGACTAATTCTAAGTCATAAATTAATAAAGAGGCTTTGGAGAGATGGTTCAGCAGTTAAGCACACTGGCTACTGTTGCGGAGGACCTGGGTTCGATTACTAGTACCCACATGGCAGCTAACAACCATCCATAAGTTCAGTTCCAGGAGATCTCACACCCTCTTCTGACTTGCACAGGCATTACATGACACGAATGCACTACATGCAGGCAATACTCTCATACACATAAAATAAAAATAATAAATAAAATATTTTAAAAAATAAATGCATAAAGAGTAGAGGTTGCCACTATATACAGTGCAATGTATGTTATTAATTCTCAGGAGACCACCTGACATTTTGCTCTCTATAAAGTAATTATTGTAACAATATTTTTTATCTTTAACAACTATATATCCTTTATATTTGAACTTGATTTTCTCTATCTTTTATGTTTTGGTATTATTTTTGTTTACGCTAAAAGGTCATTATTTAGACAATTTGGGCTAAAAACACATAAGTATAAAGAAAGATGATGTACAGATTTGAAAATAGTTCTCAGGATAAATGCTTTGTAGAAACAATACTATGCTTTATTTCATTTTAGAGATATTTAGAGCAGAAAGCAACTGCCTCAAAAGGTACAACTTATAACTTCAGACAAAATTCACGTTAAAATGCCAGAAACAATTTGACCCAAATAGTCATTCCATGAATATTCATGAAGAAACATGCATCTAGATCTGACATTCTCAATCTCGATATTCTGAATGTGGATTCCCACACTCTGTTGTTTTCATAATGATAACAGTTTTTAAATCAACAGCCTCACAGCTTCCTGGAGCCAGCAGCTTGCCTGGGTAAGTCTGGCTGTTGCACCCACTGAGCCTTGACTCCCCCAGCCTCATTCACCCTCCCAGCTCCTCCATACCATCTCACTTCATAGCAGGGGGACTGGCACATTTTCTGTCTTGGCACTACAGACTTCTGGACTGACCTCTTGGCCCAAACTCTCCACTGCTTCCTAATCCTTTGTATACAGACCGAACCAAATCCTGCCTCTAGTCCCCAGTCCCTTTGCATGTCTGGGTGGCTCAACCCCACAGCTTCCTGGAGCCAACAGCTTGCCTGGATAAGTTTGGCTGCTCTCCCGTTCTACCTTGACTCCCCCAACCTCATTCACGCTCCCAGCTCCCCCACCCTATCGCCCTCATAGCAGGGAGGGCACTGGCCCATCTCTTGTTGTGGCAGCCCAGACCAGTGGACTGACCTCTTATCCCAGAATCCCCATTGCTTATTGATCCTTTGTATCCAAACCAGCCCAATTCCTCCCTATAGTCCCCAGGAGTCCTCAGGAGCACCTTCACACCCCCCACCTCCTTTTGCATTCCTGGGGCCCAGCATCTTTCCAGGGCCCTGTTCCCAGGCCAGACCAGCCCTCAAATTCCCGAGGCTAACATCTTCCTGGAGAGATCCAGGCCTTAGGAGAAAGACTGAGAGCATCTGTTCCTCATCCAACTTGGGCCTCCTTGGGAACTCCTGAGCAGTAAGATGAAAGCAATTTGATCACTCCATTATAAAATCAAAAGAGAACCTGAAGCCTAGACCAATCAGCTTTTCATGCCCAACAAGTAAACCACAGAGGCACATAGAGTTTATAAAAAGAAGCAGACCTAAACTCAACAAAGGAAGGCTTGAGTCTCACACAAGAACCAGAATCTACAAAAGAAATTCACATGTTAAAGTCACAAAGAAAAAATAATAAATAAAATATCCCCACCAAGTACTGTCAGTCTTCTAGAGGAGTACAATGAAAATCCCCAAAAGGTAACACAGGACATGGACTCAAAAGAACAATTGTAACTACGATAAAAGAATTCAGTGAATGTAAAGAACACAGAAAGAAAGAAATTAAAGAACTGAAAGAGGATAGGGAGAAACTTCTGAATGAATTCAGAAAAGAGTTAGAAATATTGAAGAATGCTCAGGCTGAAATGAAGGAAGTGAAACACTCAGTAACCCAATTAGAAATGACAGGAGAAAACCTCACCAATAGCATGAATGAAATGGTAAAAAAAAAAAAAAAGACTGGAAGATAAATTGGATGAATTAGACCACTCAAGCAAAGATTATGAAAAATTTAAGAAAACACAAGAATTGAATATGCAAGAATTGTGTGACACCATAAGAAGACCAAACTTATGAATCATAAGCATGCAGGAAGGAGAAGAATCTTAGGATAATGGTATGGAGCAGATCTTCAATAGGATTGCAGAAGAAAATTTCCCAAAATTAAAGAAAGACATGCCCAAACAAATACAAGAAGCATACCAAACACCAAATAGACAGTACCAGAAAAGAAACTCTCCATGGCACATCACAGCAAAAACATTAAACATACAGAACAAAGATACAATACTGAAAGCTGGAAAAGAAAAACAAGTCACATACAAAGGAAAATCCATCAGAATTACAGCTGATTTATCAGTGCAAACTATGAAAGCCAGAAGAACCTGTACCAAAGAATTCCCAGTTCTAAATGACCACAGATGCCAACCCAGATTATTTCACCCAGTCAAAATGTCTATTATAGTTGAAGGGAAAAGAAAAATCTTCCATGACATAAATAGCCTGAAAGAATTCATGACCACAAAACAAGCCCTTCAGAGAGTTCTTGAAGCAATACCAAGTGCTGAAGAAAGGAACAACTATACCCCAAGGGTTATGGAAAGAAACTTAATGAAGGTATAACTATGGAAATGCACAGGTAAACCAAGAATGTTAGCAAAAATAAAAATGACAAGAATCAATACACATCTTCCATTAATAATTATAAATATCAATGGACTGAACTCCCCAGAAAAAGACACAGACTAGATGAATGGATTAAGAAACAAAACCCATCTTTTGTTGTCTGCAAGAAACCCATCTTATGTTCAAGGAAAGGCACTACCTTAAGGTGAAAAATGGGAAAAAAAATATATACCAAGCAAATGGTACTAAGAAAAAAGCAGGTATTTCAATTCTAATATCTGACAAAATAGACTTTAAACTAAAACTAATCAGAAGAGATAAAGAGGTTCACTTCATTCTGATCAAATGAACAATTGACCAAGAAGACATTACAATCCTGAACATATATTCACCATCAAACTCTGGTGAACCCAACTTCATAAAATCAGTAGTACAGGACTTTAAGACCCAGATTAATCACAACTCAATAATAATGGGGGACTTCGATACCCCATTGTCTCCATTAGATACATCAACAGGACAGAAAATTAAGAGAGAGACATCTGAATACCACACATCAAATGGGCCTAACAGACATCTACTGACTATTCCACCCTAGCACCAAAGAATATACTTTCTACTCAGCACCCCATGGAACTATCTCCAGAATCGACCATATATAGGGCACAAAACAAACCTCAAAAACACAAAAAGTTTGAAATAATTCCATGCATTCTATCAGACCACAAGGCAATAAAGCTTAAAATCAACACTGGAAGAAACCCTACTAACTACATGAACACATGGAGCTTAAACAACATACTCCTGAATGATGAATGGGTCAAAGGAGAAATTAAGAAAGAAATAAAAGTATTCCTTGAACTAAATGAAAAGGAAAATACAACACAACAAAACCTCTGGCATATGCTGAAAGCTCTCCTTAGAGGGATGTTTATAGCTCTAAGTGTCTACATTAAAAAATCAGAAAGAACACAAATAAATGACTTAATATTGCAATTCAAGACACTTGAAAAGCACTAGCAAATGAAGCCCAAACCCAGCAGAAAGGAAGAAATAACAAAAATCAGAGCAGAAATTAATGAAATAGAAATAAAGAAAGCAATACAAAGAATCACGAATCCAAGAGCTGGTTCTTTATAAAGATAAACAAGATTGATAGAGCTAGACTGCTAGTCAGTTAATCAAAAGGAAGAAAGAGAACTGCAAAATGAATGAAATCAGAGATGAAAGGGGGAACATCACGACAGACACCAAAAAGATCCAGAACATTATAAGGGAATACTTTTAAAATCTATATGCTACTAAATTTGAAAACCTAAAAGAAATGGAAGGGTAATTAAAAGCATTGGAACCACCAAAACTAAACCAAGAAGAGATCAATAGCTTAAACAGACACATAACACATAAGGAAATTGAATCAGTAATACATCTCAGCTAAAAAAATAAATAAATAAATAAATAAATAGCCCAGGATCAGATGGATTTGCAGCAGAATTCTACCAAACATTTAAGGAAGATCTACATACAACACTACTTAATTTATTCAAAAGGATAGAAATGGAGGAGAACTTCTGAATTCCTTCCATGAAGCCAGCATCATTCTAATACCAAAGCCAGGTAAAGATACAAGCAAAAAAGAAAACTATAGACCCATATCCTTAATGAACATAGATGCAAAGATTCTCAACAAGATACTTGCAAACCACATAAAGACACATATCAAAAAGATCATCCACCATGATCAAGTCGGCTTTATCCCAGAGATGCAGGCATGGTTCAATATATGTAAGTCAATAAACATCAAAAATCATATAAATGGACTCGAACACAAGAATCATATGTTCACCTCAATAGATGCAGAGAAGGCCTTTGACAAAATTCAACATGCTTTTATACAGAAGGCCTTTGAAGAAAGTTAACATGCATTTATGTTCAAAGTCCTAGAGGGAATTGGACTAGAGGGAACATACCTCAAAATAATTAAAGCCATATATAACAAACCCACTGTGAACATCACTCTAAATGGAGAAAAACTAGAAGCATTCCCATTAATCAGGAACAATGCAAGGCTGTCCACTATCTCCACTTCTTTTTAAAGTGCTGAAACTCTTCCAAGAGCAATAAGATGAGAGGAGATTAAAGAAGTAATAACTGGAAAAGAAGAGATCAAATTATCCCTTTTTTCAGATGATATGATATTATAACATTATATATATATATGTATCTATCTATATATATATATGAATAAACTGGACCAAAGATATTAAAGACCTCTACAATGAAATATGTAATCTTATAGAAAGAGATAGAGGAAGACATCAAAAAATGGAAGGACCTCCCATGCTCATGGATTGAAAGAATTAATGTTGTGAAAATGATCATCCTACCAAAAGCCATTTATAAATTCAATGCAATGCCAATCAAAATCCCCACAACATTCTTCACAGAGTTGGAAGAAAAATCCTAAGATTCATATGGAACAACAAAAGACCTGAGATAGCCAAAGTAACCCTGAACACTAAGAGAGGGATTACTATACCAGACTTTAAGATGTATTACAGAGCTATAGTCATAAGAACAACATGGTACTGGCACAAAAATAGACCCATAGATCAATGGAACAAGATTGAAGACCCAAATATGAGTAAATACAATTTCAGCCACCTGATGTTTGACAAAGGGGCCAAGAACATTCACTGGAGGAAAGGCAGTATGTTCAGTAAATGGTGCTGTCAAAACTGGATCTCCACCTGTAGAAGAATGAAACCAAACCCCTATCTTTCACCTTGCACAAAAGGCTGGACTCAGTTTACAAAAGTGTGGGACTTGTTTAGGAAATAAGGAAATAGATCTCTGAAAAAAAGTCAACTCTGAATGGATCAAAGACCTCAATAAAAAGCCTATGAAACTCTGAAACTGTTAGAAGAAAATTGGCAATAATCTACAAGATACAGGTGTAGGAAAGGATTTTCTAAACCGGACACCAATTACTCAGGAAACAAGGGCAAGAATCACCAAATGGGACCTCATTAAACTAAAAAGCTTCTGTACATCAAAAGTAACAACCAAGGAAGTGAAGAGAAAACCCACAGAATGGGAGAAAATCACCAGCAACACATTTGACAGAGGTTTAACATCCAGAATATATAACAAACTCAAAAACCAAAGAATCAAGAAAAGAAGTAACCCAATTAAAAGATGGGCTAAGGAACTGAACAGGGAGTTCACAAAAGAAAAAATAAAGATGGCTAAGAAGCATCTTAAAAGATGTTCAACATCATTAGTAACTATGGAAATGCAAATTAAAACCACTTTAAGATGTCATCTTACCCCATTCAGACTGGCTAAGATCAAGAGAACAAATCATAGCAAATGCTGGAGAGGATGTGGGGAAAGGGGAGCACTCATCCACTGCTGGTGGGGCTGCAAACTTGTACAACCCGGTGGAAAGCAGTGTGGAGAACTCTTAAAAAACTACAAATGAACCTACGATTTGACCCACTTACACCACTCCTTGGCATATACCCAAAGAACTCATCCTATTGCAGAGACACTTGTACATCCATGTTTGTTGCTGCTTTTTTCACAATAGCTAAGAGATGGAAGCCAGATAAATGTCTGTCATCTGATGAGTGGATAATGAAAATGTGGATCATTTATATTAATGGTCAACAAAAAAGAGGTATATTTACACTATGGTGTTCCATTCAGCAGTAAAGAAAGATGAAACAATGAAATTTGCAGGCAAATGGATGGATCTATATAAACTGTTATACAAAGTGAAGCAACACAGAACAACAACAACAAAAGATGTATATTCTCCCTCATATGTGATCCTAAACCTAAATCCTTATAAATGAGTATGTATCCAGACATAACTACACAAACCAGGATAATGAAAAGGAACCAGAGAGGTAAAGGAAAAGAAAGGATCTGAAAGAGGATAATAGAAGGAAACAGGTGTTAATAAGGGAGATATGGATAAAATGGGGTTATTTAAAGTGTAGGGTGCAAGGTGGGTTATACAAGGAAATGGGGATAAAGGGAAAGAAGGCGCTCAAAAGAGGTGGGACCATAGGAGAAGGGTATTATTAAGGGAGAAAGGGGGGAAATGGGGGCACTTTAAATGGGGAAACCATGGTGGAAAGGTTCAGCAATGTGAGAGATAAATAATGCTTAGTTAATTTTAAAAAAATAGAGGGAACCATATTAATTGAATAACCTATTGACAAATTATACATAGAACTAGCTCAAGGAATATAATACATGTCTAGGCAAGGTGTATTTGAGAATGTTTGGTCTTTCCCCAAGCTTTATCTAATAGGACATGCTAATTAAAAGTACGAAACATGTGAAACTAACCTTCTTGAATGTCTAAGAGCCATACTTTGATGCCTATACTAATTTGGTCAAAGGGACATAACATTTTTGCCTCTTGCCTTCCAAGGTTGACTAAGTTCCAGGGGACTATGAGCATATCTCAAAATGTCCTATATCTGTGGTCAGTCACCTGTCCTCTTAATCAAGGAGGCCATGGAGACCCCCCCCAAATGGACTTGAACCAGTGTCCAGTCTACAAAGAGGAGGGTCAACACAGAGGAAACATTTCCTCCATGCTTCCAAACAAAGTCAGCCACAGTCAAGCAGGACCTTTGACTCACCTTCACATAGATGGAACCAGTAAAAGAAAGGAGCCAGGGGCTCTGTGCTGGATAGCTTTAGTGTCAACTTGACATACCTAGGTTGAGGGAACCTTAATTGGGGAATTTCCTCTATTGGACTGGCCTGTGGCCATGCCTGAGGGGCATCTTCTTGATGAGTATTGTGGGAGGGCCCAGCCCACTGTGGGTGGTGCCATCCCTGGGCAGGTGAGCCTGTGTTGCATAAGAAAGCAGGGTGAGCAGGGGCCAGGGGAACCAGCCGGTAAGCAGCATTCCTCCATGGCCTGTGCTCTAGATCCTGCCTCCAGGTTCCTGCCCTGAGTTCCTACCTTGGGCTTCCTGATAAACTTTGACCCAGGAGATGTAAGATAAAATAAACCCTTTCCTCCCCAAGTTGGTTGTGGTCAGAGTGTTTTGTCATAGCAATGGAGAGACAAACTAGGATAGGCTCCTCCCAAGCCCATGTGACCCCTGAGGAACAAATCCTCAAATGGCCTTAAGAGTAAAAATAAATTGGCTTATCTGGGCCAAGTGTAGGGTCTTAAACACCCCAAAGGAAAGTATAACCAAAAATTAAAGGGGTCAATACAGTTTTTTAAGAGTCCATATGTATAGCTAAAGGCTACATAACAAGAAACAATGCCAGACAGGAGATACCTTTGAGTTGTTGGCCAGGGTGGCCCAAGAGCCTCCCAGACAGTAACCCAGAATAGAACTGGGTACATGAACTGTAGACCCCAGTCTTATCTAAAGGAATATTGACAACTGATTGCTGCTAGTTAAGGAATAGCTGATCTTCCCAAAACAAAGATCTCTAGATAGGCTGAAGAGATTCAGCAGATGGACAAGCACTGGAGAATGGCTGGGGGCACTGACAACACAGTGGACAGTAACAGGGATGACAGAGTATATGAGCTCCAGTGGGGGGGGGTATGGGAGGTTGCCATTTGGGAAGTGGGTATACAGAGGAATAAGATTGTTTGAGATGTTCTGTATGATATACACACAAAAAAATTTATTTCATGTTAATTGGTAGAGATTTATTCATGTTAATTGGTAGAGATGATAAACATTGCCAATGAAATCTACCTGATGGCTTTATATCCATACTCAGGGATTAATATCTTTTTAGAAGATAAGAATTCGTTACTGAGAACATAGTCTTGTTATAAAAGCAAGTATGTCCTCTTCTTGATCATTTGTCTTGCCCATTGCCCTTCTGACATGGATGATGCAGTGAAAAACCCCTCATTAGACGCTAACACTTTATTATGGATTATTCCAATTGCTAGAATTGTAACAAACACATTTGTTTTCTTTATAAATCACCCAGCCTGTGGTATTCTGTGATAGCAACACAGAATAAAGGAAGACAATGAAGACAATGGATTTAGATGTAAGAGCTAAAATTACTAAACCTTCAGAAGAAAACACAGGAATAAATATTTATGATAATGGATTAAGTAATATTTTCTATATTTAATATAAAAATACAAGTGAAAAAATGTCAATGTATAACAGTCTTCATCAAATTAAAAACTTGGGCATCAAAAAATACCAGTAAGTGAAACCTGGCATAGTGTTACATGCTTATTATTCCAGTACTTCGGAGGTGGAGGCAGAACATTTAGAAGTTCAAGGCCAGCCTATGCTACGTAGCAAGTTAGAGGCTACCCTGAGCTATATGAGACCCTGTCTCAAAACATATACACAGACACATAGACAGACAGACAGACAGACAGACACACACACACACACACACACACACACAGAAGGGGGAAAATAATCACAAAAGTGTTCTAAAATTATAATACTGGCAAAGGTTTTGTATTCAGAGTGTATATAGTCTCCCTAGACTAGACAACAGAAAGAAACGCGGTCCAGTTTAAAAAAACGCACAAAACAGTTGTATGGTTGTTTTTCAAAGAAAATGTATAAAATGCCGAAGACATGGAAAACTTCCTGTGTTAACAGCCATCAAGGAAATGCACACCACAGCAAGGAGACTGTTTTTCACTCTTTAGAATGACTGTACTAAAAAAGCAGAGACTAACAACTGCTGCTGTGAATGTAGACAATTTTGAACTTTCATGTACTGCTGAGACAATGCAAACTTGTGCAGCTGCTTGAGAAAACAGTCTGTCAGCTTCTGAAAAATGAGCATTGAGTTACTCAGTAGTTTCATATGACCTGTAATTTTTTAATTCCACCTTTAAATAGACAGCTATTTAACTGTACATACTACACAATTATATAACCTATACAACTATAGACAACTGGAAATATATATCACACATACAAACATACACACACACAATATTGCATGTTAGTGTTCTTGCCAGAATTGCTTTTAATAAACAAAAAGTGAAAACAAACCAACTATTTATCAAGTTAGTGAAATCTATTTTTATATACTAGATGAAAATATTAGTAAAAATAAGAAGAAATGCATAGACAATAGATAGTACCTTTACAATGAATACTCTTTGGCCCAAGAATGGAATTAAATGCAGATATACTCATCACTATAAATGAATCTAGAAAACAATACACTAAATGAAAGAAACCAGTCACAACGAATATCATGTTATATGATGAATCCATGAAGAAGGTTCACAGGAAGAGCTGTGACTGCAGGGAACTGGGGCCAAAGGGAGCAGGAAGTGGCCAGTAATGGAGCTGAAGTTTCTTTTTTGAAGTAACAGAAAAGAGATGGTAACAACTGCTATGTAACTTGGAATGTGCTCTAAACCACAGACTAGAAAATTTTAAGGAGTAAATTTTTAATGTGTAGGTTTTATATCAATAAGGCTGTTATATTTAAATATAACTCCTTTCTGTCTTTTTTTCCACTGCCAACCATTAAGTTCTTTTTAACAAGGTCCTAAATTGACCTGTCTCCTGCTTTCCCTATCTTCTGTTTTCCTGTGTGATACAGACTCAATATAATCTTTAAAAATATTGTTTTTGTATATTCATTAATATCTTCACAACAATTAATGAATAAACATTAAAGTAAAATATTCTGGTCAATCTCTTTTCATTTTGATCTGCTAACTTTAGTCTCTGCACTGATATCATGTTTCCTACATCTCTCATAAACCTTACACAACATTCCATTTACACAGTTAAAAATGATGTGATTGACAAGTTCCACTGACAGAACTCTGCTCCCTTTTTTCTGAAGTTCTTCTCTCTGCAGTTCCTTGGGGCCTCACATAGTTTCTGTTGCTTTGAGATTCTTTCCTTGGTCATTGCAAAGAAAAGTCAACTATTTGTTGTGGGAATCTTACTTTCTGGTTGCATTACTCATCCATTTTATCAGTTTTCTATGTATTTTGCTTATTTATTCAGCTCTTGAGGGCAATTGATGTGGCATTCAATGAATGTCATTTACTTCTTTTAGTTTGACCAATGACTGACTCTTCATATTCTGTAACTTAAGAAATAAAGAGAAATAATTTGTAGGAAACAAAAAAATTTTCCAGTCAGCTGGGGCTTTTTAACTAAATATAAGACTTTCTGATTCAGCAATATTATTCTAAAATCCAGTCACTGCAAATCAGAGTATTTTCTGGCGTTATAGGATTTTTTAAAGCAAAGGAAAATCTTTTTCTCTTAAAAATAAGGCACACGTTTGACATATAAAGAGACAAGAATATCTTAAATCCAAGCTAATTGTGGATAGGAGCCAAATGCTCAATGTATAATAAATGAAAACTAAGGAGATTTTGGTGTCACAGAGCCTTAGCTTCTGCTGTCAGCCTCATTAATTTTTACAAAAATCTTTGCACAAATTATTTAATCTCCCAGTGTCTTACTTTCCTTATCTAAGAGAAACAACTGGTTCAACAGTGTAGGAGTAGACTAAAAAAATCAAAAGAGAAAACTATGAAGTGTTTCATGTTGCACTTAATATGATGTTGAGTAAATTTTAGCCCTCATTATTACCTTTAATTTTAAAGTAAAACAATGTTGAAGGGCAGCCTTCTTCAACAAGTCGACATAGGAAAAAATACATAGCAGCCAATGGTACTGCATACTCACCTTTAATGGACTCCACTGGTTGTATCCGGAAACATCTCACTTAATGATTATGCCCCTTACTAACACAGGAAACTTCAGAGGCTTTACTTGCTCCTCTGTGGGGAACACAGAATCAACACAATACAGTTACAATGTTATTATGTCCAGTCCTAAATTACAATTTGACACACCATTTTCCAATGACTTTTTATATATTTGACAAAAAAATCTGTAAATAATGCAAATAAAATATTATCCCCTAAAGTTTATTAAAAAAAAAAAAAAAAAAAAAAAAAAAAAAGATGGGGAATGATAACTAGAAGTCAATTGGAGCAGAAAGTTTAGATTTAGAAGCAGTTCTGTGCGCCCCCTTGTGTTCAATCTCCTCTAAACTTTGTGTTTCTTGTGTTTTGTTCCAAAAGGTGTTATACCAAGGGATTTTAAAGTCGGAACCAACTAAGCTTTGTTCAAATGTTCTTTCATGTTCGGCTGATTCAGAATGAGTGGGTGCACGCGCACATGCACGCACGCACACACACACACACTACACACACATTGTTCCATGACAGGAACTCCTTTAGGGTTAATGATACACAGTGACACACAACACCTCACTATAGAGAAGCAGAATTACAAATGAGAGAAAAAAGAATGATAATCAAATTTAATATCTAAAATGATCACTAACTGAAGTAACTGGATAATCAGAATGTGTATATTTAAGAAGAATATTTAAGCCTAAGTCACTCCTACTAAAACAATACATAGATTGAATCTACTGAAACAGCTTACCTAGACTATTTTTAAGGGATAAAGGAGTTTATTTCAGTTTACATTCCAGAATACAGTTCATCACTGGGGGGAAGTCAAGGCAGAAATTTCAAACAGCTAGTCACATCACATCTGCAATACCTAGGCTATTTTTAATGGAAATGCTGACGTCCTTAACATTAAAATCCAAACACCTCTATTCTAATGGTATATATAGCCTGCAGCTAAGTCTCACTAAAATATGCTGAATTAACTGTTCCAGCTTTGGGGCTTGTATTTCACAAGGGAAGGACACAAATCTTATAACTTTCAAATGTTCTAAATCATTGCAGATAACTCCTGGAAAAAGGTGGCTATCAGCCCTATTAAAGGATTCCTTCAGAAACTGGAAAGGGCTTAGTAAAAGAAAATATGTGGTATTTTTGTTCATTAAAGTTCTTTTAAAAACCTACTATAATAAAATACCAATTAAAATCTAAACTATTCTAGAACATTCAAACTCATGTTATCATAACTGGTCACTATGTGAGTAATTACTTGGCCTTTTCAGCCTGAATAATGTCTAGTTCAATGTGACTATAGTCAAAAAATTATAAAACTAGTCTTATTAGTCCTTAAGTCTGAAATGAACTATACTTTAACTGTTTTTTGTAATCTAATGTTCCCCTAATTTTTATAATTCTCTAGTTTTCTTCATTTCAAATTCTACTTCACAAATTGGGGAGGACAGTGAGCTGGAGATCTTCATGATACTATAGATTCATATTAATTTCCTCCTCTCCTAATTAGAGTACACTTACCTCATTCTGTACACTGACTCATCCCTCTGAATTAATTCTTAAAAGGGATCTAATGTCTTCTAAAGTATTTTAAATGTAGCTCCTCTATTACCTTCTCTTCACATACAGAAGGGTCTGAAGTCATGACTATGTTTGATGAGCTTCTCCTATGTGATGAGATAGCTCAGTCAAGAGCCACATTTTTTTTTCACAAGAACAAACACTTGAAGTAATTAGTAAAGCTTAAGCACCCTAGGTAAGAATATTGACATAGGTGCCAGGAAGGTTTTCAAAAGGAGGTGATGGATTCTTAAGAGTAAGAAAACCCAACTGCATCCTTTGCCTCCTGATTGTATAATATGGAGTTAGCATTTCTGCATAAACTATCAAATAGATATCATGATTAGCAAGTTATTCACATTTCTTTGTATGATAAAACATAATAAAATAAAACATCAAAACATATTTACATAGTCAATGAATCTACATCGACTTGGGTTATTTAAGGCAAAAAGAATGAATAATGTGGAAAAGATGATCCTTTAGTCAAGCAAAGCTTTAGAAAACACAATGGAAAGAAGAACAAATAGCAGATTACCTTCAGTACTAGAGCTACAAGACTTGGATGGAAAGGACTTAGGTGTTAACAAATGACAAACTTTGGATCTTAAATACAGGTACAAAATTGTGTGGTGTGTGTGTGTGTGCGTGTGTGTGTGTGTGTATGTGTGTGTGTGTGTGTGTGTGTGTGTGTGTTTTGCCTAGAACTCTTTGTCATATAGTACAATTGGAAAAACTGCTGTGTATCTCTGAAGGTATAAGGTCAAATTGATATTTTAGTACCCTGGATATAATATTGTAGGGTTCAAAATCAGCCTTAGAAACAAGAGACAAGTGAAGTGTCCCCTTCTTATCATTGCTGTAGTGTCTCTCGGTCTTCAGTTTGCAATCTTTAGAGGCCTTCAGAGAACAGTGATTCAGTCAGACCTGTTTGGACTCTCCTTCAATCTAAGCGGAGACCCAGGTATCACTCTTTTTATAAGGTCTCTTATTTTTCTCCAATGTGTTAATAAATCAGAGAACTGCAACTATTACTAATATTTTTGTAATAAGCTGTTAATTAATTTGACCTCAAAAGATTTCTGAAGTGTCTTTAGGACATTGTACTGATAATATATGTGCATCATGTCATTTTTCAGAAAAATCATTATATACTTTTAAAAGGAGTACTCAGAAACTTACGACCGAAAACATATTGGGTTACTTTTAGAAGTTTATATGGATTAAAATAAGAACATACTGAACATCAATTTGTCCTGTGTTACATTCTTCATGTATTTGCTTTATATAGTCAAGGATGACAAACCAGCGTGCTCAACTTTCTTTCCCCCATCAGGTAATCGCTGAAAATGAACAGAAGCATATGACTATCATTTTAATTATGGTAACAGAATATTAAGATTCTTTCCTCATTTGAGAATTGGCTATCAGACCTGATGAACACTGTTTGTCATTGCTGAAATCATTCCGCTTAGCCTAATGTCGGTGTATGAGGGTTTTAAGACGTTGAAGGTGACCCAAATGCAGACTTTCCCTGAGCACACACAACTAGGCAGGCTTCATAAGGGCTTAAACCTTGCCTGATATGCAAATATGAATAAAATTTAATGGGCTAATTTTGAAAATGTCTGCACTAAAGAAAATCAGACTGTAAGCTCAACAAACTTAGAGACTTTTCAATGTGACTGAACAAATAGAACAACCACATAGCATTAAGCAATCACATGCTTCCTTGCTTTATTTCTATGCTTATTCTTTGGAAACTTGTCCTTCGGCTGAAGAGATGATTCAGTACTTAAAAAGCATGTACTGCTCTTCCAAAGGACTTAAGTTAGATTCCAGCACCCAAATCAGGGTCTTACAACTCCAGATAACTCCAGCTCCAGGGTAAGCTAACACCTCTGGCCTCTCAGGGCACCTGCACTCACACTACAACACATATACACAATTAAAACTAGTAAAAATAAATCAAAACATTTAACATAATTAGAAAATAGTAAATAAATAAAACCTTTCCTTTAAGGTAACTCAGTATACCCCCCGAATGTCTTTTGATTTGTAACTGCTTGAAATAACCAATGTTATTTGCTCTGTAATTTAAAACTTTTGGATTTTATTGTGCCTCAATTTACCTTTCTAACAAAAGTGAAGAATGCAAAGCAAAGTGAGGCTTTATGAATTTAATTAGTGAAAGTGTCAAATATGGAAATAAAATTAAATTTTCTCACAGTAAAAAACTCATAGCAATACCCAGTATGCATTTGTATATTTGTCTTGTTTTGAAAAAAATGACTTGCCCAAATTCTCTGTCATTTGTTATTCTTAAACAATGCAAGAAGCTTTAGGAGTCTGATACTGAATGCAATTTATTTGTTGTAGCAACCTTATATTTAAACACAAAGGAGAGGGGACAGCCATGTATGCTTGATATTAACTGCTGAGTAGTGATGACTGTTGTGGAATATTTAGCGTATTCTTTATTATCAATTAACTCAACACATGTTGTCAATTAGAAAGAGTTTAGTTACAGTTTAAAATAGGTTTCAGTCTCCATTACATTATAATAATGTATCTCTAATAAGACTGGCAGACTCCATTTATTAAATTCATTTAGAACAACTCATGACTTCAATCTTCTTTGCAAGACAATCCTACTAAAAATTAATCAGCAGATTAGTGAAATTAGATGTAATTACAAATAGGCAGGAGCTGATATACACATCACTCCCATACTGGACCAATCTTAGATTTGCATAATTAGTACCTTTTCCTGGAGATTTTTGATTATATAAATGTACTATGCTGGACCATATTTCTAAGAATTGCTTTCATTAAAGTGAACTAATTTCGTTAACAAAATAATGAAACTCTAACAAAATTTAGAGTTGCAATGTTTGTAACAAAATATATATTCATATCATTAAAACAATATTTCATTTCTATTTAATCAAAAATAAAATTAATGAAAAACAGCATATAATGATAGTGATACCAAAATAATTGCTTAATACCTTGATTTTAAAATCAATCAAAATTTAAAAATCACCAATACTTTACAAATGGAGGTCATTTGCTTTAGTGCTATAGATTGAATGTATGTCTGGCCCTAAAATTAATATGTTGAAACATAATCCTCAATGTGATAGTATTTGGAGATGGGACCTTTGAGAGACAAAAATATTAACTAAGTTATGAAGATGAAATCTCATGATGAAATTAGTGTCCTTACGAGGAAATGAAGGGCCAGAGCTGGCTCTCACTACAGAGTGTGAAAACGAATTGTCCCTTTGCAAACCTAGAAGAAGGTCCTCATAGAGAACTGAACTGGCTGGAAATTTGGCCTCAGATATATACCTTTTTGTAACTATGAGGTATAAATTTCAATCATTTACATTTCCCAAGGTATATTTTTCTTGTAGCAGCCTGATCTAATTCAACATTATCAGTCCATTTTTAAGGTTTTTGTTTTCTTTTTTGGTCTTTTTGAGACAAGGTCTCCCTGTAGCCCCAGCTGACCTGGAACTCATTGTGTAGATGAAGCTGACCTAGAACTCACAGAGATCTGCCTGCCTCTGCCTCCTGAGTGCTGAGATTAAAGGCCTGAGCCACCAAACTGGACCGATTTTTAAGGATTTGATATTAATATTGTCAATCACAAAATTCATAATTAGAAAAATCTTTCAAAGGATTCATTAGGCTTCAGTATTTTTAAACATATTTTATTTATTATTTTTATTTTATGTGTATGTATGTATTGCCTGGATGTGGGTAAGTGCACCCGTGTCATGCAATGCCTGTGGAGGTCAGAAGAGGCTGTCAGATCCCCTGGGACTGGAGTTACAGACAGTTGTTAGCTGCCATGTGGGTGCTGGGATTCAAACTCTGGTCTTCTGCAAGAACAACCAGTGTTCTTAACCACTGAGCCATCTCTCCAGCCCAATAGACGTCAGTATTTTTTATGAGTATACTGTACAATTGATTTAAATGAATTTTTAAGCAAATTACCTCTTCACCTCAGCACCTGCCTTAATTTTTCTTTTTCAATACTCAGGAAGTGGATTCTATTTTGTAAATTGAGGTAGTTGTATTGTGAGCTATTACACTTAACTCCAGTGCACAAATCCCTGTAAAGTAAAACACATTATTCCGACAATGCTGACCACAATTATGTAAGTATTTGGCTTAGGGGATCCTATCTTCTTCTAGTGGTAAAGAGTCCCTTATTCTGCTTCCAATTGTTTAGGGGTTTTGTGGAAAAATCTTTCAGAACATTATTCTCCTTCATAAATTCCTTTTATTCAGAATATTCCCATCCAGCCTTACCAAGGACTCCCTGATTTATGCTCAATCCAAGCAAATACAATAATACATTTCAAGTGAATATATATTGATGGAGGCTTTGTGTGTATGTGTGTGTGTGTGTGTGTGTGTGTGTGTGTGTGTTTCTAAACTTTATGTTGACAGGAATAGTTCTTGCAAAAATAAAACAAAAGGATACAAAAGCAAAAAAAAGTGTCTCTGTTGTCAATGTTTCTAGGGAATATTTTTTATCTTTTCGAGACATAATCTCCCTATAGTAGTGATTTTTTTCTTCTTTCAAAATATTATCCCTGGAGCTGGGCAGATGATTCAGCAGTTAAGAGCACTCATTCTTGCAGATGACCCAGATTCTGTTCCCAGTATTCACATGGTGGCTCACAACCTTGTATAAGTCCAGTTCAGGGGATCCAGTGTCCTATTCTTGCCTCCACAGGCACCAGGTGCATAGATGTTGCAAATACATTATATCCAGACAAAGACTCATATACACTGAATAAAAATAAACAGTTTAAAAAATATTATTCCTTAATCACCCACACGTCTATGACAGACATTCTAATTTCCCACTGCTTCAGTGTGTCTAGACTGACAGGAATCTTACACCCACTTCTGCTATCATTTAGTTCATATCGTCCTTCCTTTTCTGCTCATCCTTTAAGTCAAGTCTTTCCTGTTCCATAATTGTTACACCAAACTAGAATGCATTGGGTTTACTTCCTCTGAAAAGTCAAAAAGTATATTGGGCAAACATGATATTATGAAATAGGAAGCTGTCTCTATCCTGCTTCACACTATGTAGCTCTTATAATTTTTAGGATCTCCTGAGTGATGAGTGATTTTGTATGTTAACAAGTGATTTTATATGTTAACAAGTGATTTTATATGTTAACAGCTTCAGGATGGAAACTGGTCACTAGAAAGAAAGACTAAGGCATAATTAGATGAGACTTGTGGTTTCATCTTCCAAACTCTGAGTAGGGAACAAGGCTGAAGGACAAGCTGATCACAAAAGGCCAGTGGCTACTCCAGTCATGCCTGCATGATGACGCTGCCATAGAAACCCAGTCCAAAGTTGATGGAGTTCCAAATGAGTGAGTGTATGAGTGCTTCTGGAGGATGACCACCTGGAGGAGTCCTGGAAGACTGGCATATCTTCTCTACACCTGAAGAGATGTATTTCCTCCATCTGTCTGCTCATCTGTATCCTTTGTGATGTCCTTTATAATAAACCTATCAGTGCAAGTTCAGTGTTTCCTGAATTTTGTGAGGCTTTCTGAGCACATTAATCAATTCCAAGAAGAGGAGAGAAGGTAATCTCAGTTCATTGCATAGTGCCAGAAGTAATTGGCATCTATGGGATCTTGTGCTTCTTCCTGTTCGAGAGTATGAGAACAGAGTTAAATTATAGGACACTCAGAGCCTATAGCAAACATCACAGTCCTGCCATATGTTATAATTCAGTTACAGCCTTGAGACACAGACTCAAAAGTGTCTCAATAAAATTCTCAATAGAATTTCATTTGCATACTTTTATAATATAGTTCTTCAGGTTTCAGTAGAAACTGCATGAAGGTGGGCACTAAACTATGGTTTCTTTCATACATTTGTCATATGCAACTCCAGAAATTATTTTCCTATTGAATTCATGTGTGATTACTGATTCCAAAATGTAGGATTCAAAACCCTGTGCTTCTAAGAAGACCTGTGTCAAAATATGATACTTGATTCTGAATCTAAGTTTATACCAATCAATTTTGGTTATAGAGTTGCCTTTAAAAGAAATTTAAATTAAGATAACAAGAATATGGATATTTTCAACTCATAAAATTATTATGGGAGCATGTTAAGCATCATTATCAGTACACAGATGCCTCTGTGTACTGCACAAAGGGCAATAGTATGTAAAGATGAAAAACACTTTTTAAAAAATAAATATTTCACATACCTTTTCTTTTTTAGAAATAACCATCTCATCAGTAAAAAAAAAATGCCCTAAATAGGAGCTATCATTACCGTACGTCTTATGTTGGAGAGGGTCTGTGTTTTCTTCATCCTGGTATGCTGAATGAGCAGTGCTCGGTGAAGGCGCACAGATGATGAGGTGGGACTATAGGCGGGTAAGGGCGTAAGTGGAAGTCATATGGCTGTTCAAAATTCTGTAGGTTCATGAGAAAAAGGCTCCCTTTGAAGTTAGAATCGCTAATGTAAGGGATTAGCTAATGTTTTTTTAATGTATTTGGAATAAATTTAGCTTTCTTCGTAGAGTATCTCAATCAGTGGTTTTTCTCTGGGGGTATTTTGTTCCCTAGACAGCCATTTGGTCCTATCTGAGAAAATCACGTTTGCCACAATTGTGCTAGTTGTAGGAATCCAACTGTCATCTAGTTTGGAAAGCCCAAGAATGCTGCTATAGTCACTCTAAAACACACAGACTACTCTCTCAGAGCCAAGAAATTCCTGACTCCATTCAGTGCTACTGACTCTGGGAAGCCTCTGCATTAACCCAGAGAAATATTTTCTGAGCCTCACACTTCTCTTGTTTGCAGTTCTCAGAGAACTGGCTCATTTGTGAGCTGATTGAAAGGAAAATGTCTTGTCTCTTTCTGTCTAAAACATGGAGTACAAAATAAGGTCTGGGAATTGGGGCAGAGGATGAAAACAAGGAGGCCTTCTACTCATGGAAAATCTCTATTTCTGGAAGAGTACAGTCCACTGTGTGACGAGAGCCCTGTGAATAATGGGCACCTGCTCACTGCACTGTCACTCTTGGGGCTGACAGTTTTCTGTCCCAAAGGACCAGAGTAAGCTTTACATAGCTTACTCTGTTCAAACCTTGGAAGCCTTTGCTGCTCCTTAAAGAAGAAGCCTGGTCTTTACCCCTTCGTGCCAGGCCCTGTAAGATCTGATCACCAGTTAGTCTTTTCACCAGTATCTGACCAATTTTCTCATTCTCCATGCATGAAAGCCACCTTGTCTTCCTCTTCCCAGGTATACAGGCCATAAATGCTTTGCACGTAGGGCTTCCTTAGTTTGGGTCATTGTCCTGCACACAGTCTCGTTGCTGTTCACTTACTGTGCATTCATGGGTCTGCTCTAATGTCGACCATACATAAAAGCTAACAACTTTGGGGGCTGGAGAGATGGCTCAGCAGTTAAGAACACTGAGTATTCTTATAGAAGATCTGGATTTGAATCCCAGCACCCACATGGCAGCTAACAACTGTCCATAACTCCAGCCCCAGGGGATCCAACAGCCTCTTCTGACCTCCACGGGCATTGCACAACACGGGTACACTTACCTACATGCAGGCAATATACACATACCCATAAAATAAAAATAATAAATAAAAATTTTTTAAAAAGATAACTTTGGACATTTTGTATTATGTTTTATTTCCTTTGTGATACTTTCCATTTCTTGATATTTATTGTCTGTCTTAACCCACCATTCCTTCCCCCAAATGAGTAAGCTATTTGTTTAACATTTCTGTATCTTTAGCACTTAGAATAGTTGCCATAAAATAGTAATATTTTCATAAATATTTGTTAAGCTAATCAGTCTATGAATTAATCAGCATTTAAGACACTACTAAATGTCTCTCTTGAGTATTGACATTTCCATTGCATACTGCTTTTTGTCCACATTGAGGAAAAAAATAGTTTGAGCTTTGAAGACCCAAGCTTCTACCTAAATAAATATTGGAATGATAAATACTTGTGAAAAACCAAGTGTAAGTACTTCAACAAAGCTACTAAAGGATGCAAGCAAGTTCTTTATGTGGGCAGGGATTTCATATCACATGTCATTTCTTTGACATTCCACTTTGCAAAATAAAAATGTCTTAGCATTCTCTCTACCACCTGTTCCACTATGTTCTGTGAGCCATAGGTGTACGGCCTCCATTACTGATGTGTCACTTGCATGGAAGTTAATAAGGGAATGTTCTGTTTTGTTCTCTGATGCTGTAATATATGCCATGATCAAAAGCAACTTGGAGAGCAAAGGGTTATAATCTTAGAAGGATAGGGCCAATCATCGAGTAAAGTCAGGGCAGGAACTCAGGGCTGGAGCTTGAATCAGAAACCATGGAGGAATGCTGATTCAAAGCTCACACCCAGACTCGTGTTGATCTGCCTTTCTTACAAAATACAGGCTCATCTGCCAAGGGATGGTATCACCCACAGTAATCTGGGTCTTCCTACATCAATTAGCAATCAAGAAAATGCCTCACAGACATGCCAATAGGCCAATGTGATGGAGGCAGTTCTTCAATTGAGGTTACCTGGTGTGTGAAGCTGACAACCAAGATCAGCCATCACAGGAGATTGAAGAGACAGAATGACATAAGGAAGGACAACTAGGTGATAAATGAAGCAATACCTGGAACAATTTTGAAACTGGATTTTGGGTTAGTTAGATCTGTGTTTGAATCTTGCTTGTACTACCTTGGAATTCTCAGAAGCAAGTCCTGGGATGTGGGTTGCATAGGTATCCCCAGGTGCCTAGTGAGGGAATTGGAAAATCAAGAAAAGGAAAGAGGGCTAGAGAGATGACCCAGAAGTTAAGAGCCTTGGCTCTTGGTTTCCAGCACCTCCACTGTAGCTAACGAGCAACTCTGGTTCCAGGGGAACTGATGTCCTCTTCTGACCTTCATGTGCATTACAAACACATGGCTGTACTTACCTAAAAACAGGCAAAACACTCATACACATAAAATGGTAATAAATTAGTCAAAATATTTTTTAAAAGAAAAGGAAGAAAAAAATCCGTGGCAATTCAAGCAAAATCCCATCCTCTGCCTCTTACTCCCCACGTCCCAAGCTCTGCCCTATGAATTAGTTCAAGTGAGCTGTGTTCTTGTTCTCCTGCACAGTTGTCATTGACTAAGGACTACCTGGAATGTAATTTCTCAATGCTTGCAGTGTGTGGGATCTGGGTACAGTAGCTTCTCTTCTGACCCAGAGGAAACAAAGCATAGTATAAACCAAAGGGTAAGTGTCTAGCAGCAATCAAGATAATACAATGGTATCGCTCCAATAGCAAATGCTGCTCAGACTTTTGACTCCGACTAATTTATAAGAAGTCTTTATATTTTTATTTAGCAAATGAATGGCAGGTAGTGCAGAGTTGTTAAGTGACATCTAGCTAGCTAGGTAGATATCAGTTCAATTATTGGCCTATTGCTCAAATATAG
The DNA here is from genome assembly GCF_000622305.1 of Nannospalax galili. NCBI lineage: Eukaryota > Metazoa > Chordata > Mammalia > Rodentia > Spalacidae > Nannospalax > Nannospalax galili. The sequence goes on along the minus strand of NW_008338118.1, from coordinate 1,612,692 downwards.
TAATTACATAGTGATATGAAAGAAATATTGAAATGTTTTTATTAAAAGCAAATTTTAAAACGTACAGCTGGGTTTCACTCAGTCTCACACTAGATGTTGAATTCGTACTAACTCTTACTTTTGCCACGGAACTGAGTTTTCAGAGAAAAGAGAAAATATCCTCCATCTGGAGACAACACAAACTGCTGACAGTTGCCAGGAAGCAGCATTCCTGGAGCCTCCACTTAGGATGATAAGCAGGTGGATTCTCAAGTGCTGGCGTGATTCTTTAGCTTTACAGTGCTAACACGGAGTATCTGAGGAAGACCTTGCACTTACAATTGCAATCACTGTTTTCCTATGCTAAACTTTCAGAGATCCATTAAATTACTATTGGTCTAAAGCTTTCATATATTATATTTCTTCTTTTCTAAACAAACAACCATTAGGTGGGACAACTTCATAGTCTAAATACTATTCATATTTGAGAATTCCTAACTTTAGCTACTTCAAGGTTCTTTTTGGTGAGAATAAATTTACTCCGATGGTGTGGAGAATGAAGCCGAATACGCAGCACATGCGGCATCTTAGCCATTTATCCAAACATACTTTTTAATGGTGTCTTAGACTTATGTCTATCATTCTTCAGAAGATCTTTTGTTGGAACAAAGGTGGCTAGAATAAGACTTTATAGGCCATATTATGTATGTAAGCAAGTACATTAAATTGGGCTGGAAGCAGTGGGGGTGGGGGAGGAGGTGCAGATAGGGTAGGAATCTAAATTCCATTAAACTATATTGTATGAAAATTGCAAAAATTCAATAAAAAATTGAAAAAATAAAGAGCTTATCATCATCAAAATGATTCTTTAAAAGTAAGATCACTTTTTAAGCCATAGTTTTAATTTTTGATTCTTAGTAATCTATGTAGTCGTTTCACTGAAAAACAAAACTCGTATTTTCCAATCAAAATTTCTATGAAGCAAACCATTTCGTGCTAGTTTAGTGGCAGGGTTATGTATTGATACATATTAGGAAGAAAACCTCAGATGGAAGTTTCCCTAGGTCGCAGATGCTAAAGTTTGTATGTGGTTGTCTGAGTACATCCCCCAATGAAATCTATGTTCTAAGCTTGATGCCAATGTGGTGATGTGAGAGGCAGTGAGACCCTTAAGAGGTGGGGCTTGACAGAAGGAGATGACTCAGTGAATAAAGCACTTGCTATGAAAGTATGAAAACCTGAGTTCAGATCCCTACAAGCCATGTGCAGTAGTGCACATCTACAATCCCAGCATTCCTGAAGTGAGGTGGGAGGTAGAAACAAAAGGATTCATGGAAGCTCATGGGCCAACTAGCCTAATGTGTTTTTTCAGTGATGCACAAGAGACCATGTAAGCAAGGCGGAAGGTGAGCCTTGACATTCGAAGTTGTCCTTTGACTTCCACAAGCAGCCATAGTATGTGCACACACCATACATGCAAACACACACATACACACACACACACACACACACACACACACACACCTCTCTCACACACAAAGATTAGCCCTTTAGTCATTGGAGAAGCTGACCATAGAAGAAATTAGGGTAGCTCTTGTGGGATCCTTGTGCTATCACAAGAAAACATTGTTATAAAGCAAGACAAGTGCCTGACTAGTTCTTTGGATTCCTGTTAAAGACATCATCTATTCTGCATACTTTCCCATTATTCAATGTGTAATCCCTGCTAAATGTAGCACTTAACTCTGTGGACTTTCAGTCTACAAAATTTAAGCTAAATAAAGTTCTCTCTCTCTCTCTCTCTCCCCCTCTGTCCCTCCCTCCATTCCTCCCTCCCTCCCTCTCTCCCTCCCTCCCTCCCTCCCTCCCTCTGGTTATACCTGGTCTAGAGTGTGATAGATACCTCAGGCATGGTTCACATTATCTTTCCTTTTCTCTTTCTTTTTTGAGACAGACTCTTTTTCACTGGCCTGAAACTTGCCAAGTAGGCTAGGCTGACTGGTCAGGGTGCCCCAGAGACCAGCCTGCCTCTGCCTTCCCACCACTGGTATTACAAATGTGCACCAACTGGACTTCTTTTTATGTGGGATCTAGGGATCAAACTCAGGTCCTTGTACTTGTGAGATAAGCACTTTGCAGACTGACCTCAGCTAACTTTTTACAGTAATGAAGTTGACAAACACACAACTTCATATGTGTGAACCATTATGTGTGATATGTGAACCATTGACTAAAATTGAGGAAACAGAAAAAGAATGCCCAGGCTCCCATGGAAGTGATACCAGATATCTACAATCTTTACAGGATAGTTTCAATGACTATTTCTGCTCCAACAGAAGCTGAGGAGGAAAAGTGAGGCTTTTTTCATGTCTCTGTTCCATGCATATGACATGCAATTAGTTGACAGGTACTTTAGGCAGTTGGCTCACCTCTATGGGCACACCAAGTAATTGCCTTGATGCTATGTCATTAGGGTATATTTTTGTCATTGATTTTTTCCCCCAGAATGGCATTTGCAGACAGAGAAACAAAAAGTGTTAACTAATATTTATCATGTAATATATTTATTTATTTCCCATAGTACAAATTTCTCCACACAGGTTAGCTACTTCAACAAGAGAATGCATTTATATAACCATAATGTCATAATGATATGCAGTAGTAAACGTTTTCAAAGTCATTGAGTTCAGCTGATTTAAGCTAAGCTCACCTGGGTAACCCAAATGCAGGCTGAAACGACAAGGGCAGTTGTGTTTATCATCAGAAGGACCAGCTCTGCTTTTTATGTCTCTTATCCTCATTGGAACAGCAGGTTGTCTAAGGAGTGTATTTGCATCAAATGTCAAGAGTTTAAGAAAGCACCTGGACACACAGTACACCATTTTAGACTTAGGCTTGAGTCTGGCACACTCATTGCTACCAATAAAGGCATATTAAATGCCTAATTTCAAAGTCAACAGAGTCTCCTTTACACATGATGAGACCATGATGATGCTGGGTTTGCTGGAAGGACTAAAGAATTAAAGCCAATAAGAAATTGAGTACCTTTACTTAATTTTCAAATGTTGCAAATCCTACTACTACACAATTGTCAATAAATCTTTTATTTTTAAAAACAGATTGTTTTGAAGACTTTAAAAAAATCTATAATGATTTCTTTGTCTTATGGTAGTTTTTTTAATGTTAAAGTCATCCTGTGAACATACTCATGTATTAAAGTAAAAATATTTCTATTTCTGGCAAGATTTTATGCACAACAGTAATGTATACTAAGTGATGTATTAGCCCAATCTTTATTAGGAACACATCAGACTCAATAAGACTTATTTAGCATTGTTTCTGTAATCAGTAGGAAAACTTCAGTTGAAAAATGAGTCAACTAGTGCTGCTGAAAAGACAGGCAAACTTCGGAAAATTTCTTAATGACATCACTGGAAAGAGTCATTGTTATTAAGCAAGTGCTCTCTGTCATCTGCCTTTTTTGAAGCACACTGAAAATGTGTGTTGACTGTTTTAAGGTGAAATTGTTTCTTTTTATTGTCACCCTCCGAGTGTCCTCCTTAAATCTGAGATTGATATGATGCTAGCAGAAATATCTTGCAGATCCGTAGCTTTAAGGTTCTCCTCAGACACACACAACAAAATCTTGGGGTTTTTCTTGTGTACAGTTTGAGAGGAAATGCCAGACTCAATAAAAAGTGATTGCAAAAAACAAGCTCGAGTGTGGAGCTCAATGACAAGGGTAAATTTCACCTGGGAAAATTATATTTTATATTGAATCCCCAATCCGAATACTGAAAGTATCAACACAAATTAAAAATAAACATTAGTAAGGAATGACTTAGAACACATGATAAGCTACACATAAAAGTGAAAAAAACATATGGACAAAAATAGCATCCTCCTTAATTGGGAAATGTGTTTTTTAAAATGTGAAATAAGACAATCTGTACAATAATATGTGAAACTGTAAAATGAGAAGATTGATAATTTTAACAGAGAGATAACATAGCATAAAAATATAGAAGAACCCACAACTGTAATGCTGAGAGAAAATGTTGAGGTGCTAAAAATGTGTGAGAAATTAAGCCATTTATAACAAACTTTTAAAAGATTCGAGTAAAGCCACATGCTTAAGAGATACATACATAAATAAGACAAATGTATGAAAAATATACAGAGTAGTAAACAACAAATTTAGGATAGATGTTACTCTGGTGTTGGTTGGGAATTATCATTATGAAAATATATACAAGGCATCAGCTACTGGGGAAGAGGCACATTTTTATTATTCAATTATTATGTGTTTTTAAGTTTACTTTATTATGCAATATTATTTTGATAAGTCAAACATTTAATACATTTACTAATAAAAATGCTAGAAAAATACAGTGTAATGTTTAGTCATTTAGTAATACTAGCAAGTTCTTTTTCTCCAGAACAATCAAACACCAAAACACAACCCTAGGTGCTTTTAATCACTTTTAAAAACTACAACCAAATGGTGCCAGAAACATGGGTCTGTTGTAAAGACAATTAGGGCAATAAATTGCCAGTAGAATAAAAATGAGATAATAGTGTAGGAAGCATCATAACATAGGCAGATTTTGCTTGGCATCTCAAAGGATGTCAGGCAAATATTCTCAGGTGACTTAAAAAGAAAAGATCAGATCCTTAATAACGTCCCAGCAAGAGGCATATGGTCCTATAAGTGGTATATGAAATCTAGCACATAAAGCTTACAAGTCGGAGAAATTAGAAATGGCCTCTTTGAGAGGAAAATGATAAACCAACTATCTGTAGGACAAACAAGGCAATGAGACATCTCCTTGTAGAGGACAAACTGCATTCAAAAACCATACGTATGAAATTTTTTAAACTTAAAAAAAACCCTTATGTCCAGCATGCAAAAAGAAAGGTTGTAGTACAGTTGGAGGATAAGAGATAATTGGAAAATGAGGAATGATTAGGGTCTTCCTTGTGTTTATTTTGACCTCATCTCCCAGTCAATATTCTCTCCATAACAATATTTAATAATTTATTCCTCTCCATTCTTAAGATAACTATTTAATGGAAAGGAAATAAAGAAAAACTAGCTGTATAGGAGCGCAACCTAAACACACATCAATAAACCTCAGCTACCATATATATTTGAAATGTGTTCGGCAGATAGAATCAGTCCCTGTAGTGCATTCACCCAGTTGTAATGTAATAATATAGTTGATTTTTCAACCTTATTTTGAATCTTTATTTTTTGTGTGGGTGGAGACTGAAAGGAACTGGAAAATTATTCCCTGCTAACATGAAAAGAGAAGGAAGATAGCACAGTACGTCGTGTCTTTTTCTTATTGAAAGCATATTATTAACTATCATTTAACTCTGGTTTGTCAGACTATAAAACAATTGATCGCTTTAATATTAAAAAAAAAAAGAGTTGTCACTTGAAAAACTTTCTTCAGCTAAGAGCCTTAATAGCTTCCTACATGAAGTAAATTACACCAATTTTCTCTGATCAGCATGTGATGCCATAGCAATATAACATTAAATATCTTCCTTGTATGAGGAAAAGAGTATACAGAGATCTTAAAATAAGTGTTTTTATCATGTACTTTTAAAGGAAATAACAATTAGTTTGATCTATTCTCTAAAATCTATACCCATCTCATCTTTCGTTCACCATTCAAATAAGATTTCTCTAATGTTATGAAAACTGAGATGTTACATTTGCTGCATAATGGCACTAATTATAATAAATATCATAAACCTACAGCATTCATTGATATTGTGTTTCCAAACATCTTTTGCTCTAAATATTCACCACATGTAGTAGAAAGTGCTTAATGTATTGTGTGAAAATATGTATTTTAGAACCTAATTTTAATATTTAGGAGCTGTGTTATATTGGATCTACGATTCTTATTCTATAAAGTTGTAAAAATTATTATTATTATTATAGCAAGTTTTATTTAAAAGAGTAGAATGTAAGAAAGAATCACATCTTGAACCATCTTGTTTGCAGAGATCACTTAAATGATCATCATATTTCTTAATATGTGGCATTCCTTTATATCTAGAATATACTCTGTTTATATGGGAAAATTAGACTTAATAAATTATTTGGATTAACATTGTAAAAGAAGCTTCACTTCATGAGTCATGTGAAAAGAATGATATATCACTTTTCTCCTAAGTTATCAATCAATAAATTTCACAGAATCTTTAGAGCAAAACATATTGACTCAAGAGTACACGTATATCTGAACCATCTTTTCTGATAAAGCTTAAGACACTTCATACCTCACTTAAAAGCTAATGTATCTGGAAAGAAAATATTTCAGAAATGTGTGTTGGATCATGATTGATTATGTAGGGAATGGCCTGGATCACCTCGACAACAAAAAGAGTCCTTGCAAGGAAAAAATGTATTTTTAACAATTCCTTTTAGTTGTTTCACATAAAGGATATACTCTAAGAAATTCTTGAGTCTCTTGATGTTCGAGGAGAACGATTCAATAAATTGAATCAATTCTTTTAATTTAAATGTAATGAGAAATGGCAGTTGCATTGAAAGGAGGCATGACTGCTAATGCATGCATGTAATATTGTGACAGATTTGAGATTTGCATGCTTAGAAACTGTATGTGTGAATATTATTTCCAAATGACTTTTGTGTATCGATGACACTGAGCTTTCTAAATAACCATTATTATATTTCAGACAAAATGGTCTGATACAGTCCATAAGAAAGCCTATGGCCTGAGAATCAAGAAAATTCACAGAAAAAAAAGAGTGATATAACAGGATCAGAATTTAAACAGTGAAAATTTTTCTAAAGCTGAAATTTACTACATATGGATTTGTTTCCTAAAATAAAAATTCCCTATGATTAGTAATGGTTAAGTTTCTTCATAACATACAATAAAGACATTTTTCTCTGTGACCCTGAAGGTGCCTCCGTCCATCTGTCCCTTACTCAGTAGGGAAGGACAGTGAATTGGAAAAGAGGTGGCCCCAACCAGCTTTATAGCTTTGCTAAAAATTCCTAAAGATTTTAAATTTAATATTCACAGTTAAACAAATTTCCCAAAATATGTTATTATAAACACTATAAGCCAAAATCACCATAACTACAGATTTTGAAAGCCTTAGAAACTATAATATTGATGTGAGAAGAAATCAGAGCAACTTCTGTGAGATGTTTGGTTTTCTTGTAACCAATCTGAAAACTATGACTTCAAAAATCTGTGCATCCCCCAACCTGACCCAACTTAATTAGATTTAATTAGACTCTGCATTAAGGTGGGAGAAAGTAGTGATGAGAGAGATGGGAGGGAATGGGAGTAGAGGAAATGGGCAGGGGAGTTGAGCAAGATACATCCTATTCATGTATGAGATTGCAAAAAATCAAAATGGAATACATATTTATTTTCTTAGTATGTTAGAATACTTAATCTGTTCACTTTTAGCTATTGTGATATCCAAGTGTGAATTTCTTACACAAATATAAGCTATTTGTCATAAATGAGCTCATGACTTTATTATGAGAAAAAATAGTTCTGTAAATGAGATGAAATTTGAATTCACAAATGTGAACAATTACCCTAAACTCTTCAATTATGCTACTTTATTAGTTAAATTAGTAGATTGTTATCTATGAAAGAGAATTAGAAGCTGTTTTCTATACCATAATATGCCTGTGTGTATAAGTTGATAAGTATTTATATAACCAGAACTTAATATAGAAACTTCAGTACTTGGCTCATTAAGTCAATTTCTGTTCCACTTGAACACATTCCAAAACAATGTATCCCAAGCCTTCTTGTAAGCATGTGAAAGCTATTGTACTAAGTTCTGCACAATGGAATCTAAGTGGCAATGGTGGACCAAACTTTTAAATATGCTCAATAATTCTCCCATTCACAAAACTATTATTTTTTTTTCTTATCAGAAATTTAATTGAAACAAGTTCTGGGAAATACTAGAAGCAGATAGGCCCTAAAAACTCAGGAAAAAATGGTGCAGAAGAAACTGTCAAGGGAGTATTATTTAGGTTAATCTCTGAGTGAAAATTTAATAACAATAATAATGTAAATCTTTCATAGTCCATTATAATAGGAGTCAGGTAATCCTGTAAAATAGATGCACTTTTAGAATGTTCTCATTTCCTTTTTTCTAATTTAATAACCACATGATTAGAAGAAGCATTTCATTACAGCTTTAACATATTCAGTAACAATTTCCAGAGCAAGGATATATCTCTTTCAAAAGTGGGTGTTAATTTTTAGGTTCACAGTTGAATTAATACAATTATACAATATTGAACTGAACTCAGTATAAGCCCTGTAACATGTAAAAATGAATGAGTTTTTATCCTTTAATGAAGATCTCCATTTCATCTTAAAATATGCTGTTTCCTACATTTTTAATGCTACTATTGCTTAGATGTTTGCACATGTGTCTTTAATCTCTATGCATCTGATTATTACTAGTCACACTTGGTTATACTTGGATCCTTGGCACCTGGGTATGGATATGAAGTCATCAGGTAGATTTCAATGGTAATGTTTATCATCTCTACTAATAAACATGAAGTATAATTTTATGCTTCATCCTCAAATATGTCTTTTTTTATTTGTTTTTTTTTTGTGTATACCATATAGAACATTCCACACAATCTTGTTCATCTGTATATCCACTTCCCAAATGGCACCCTCCCATAGCCTCCCCGCTCCCACACACTGGAGCCCATATACTCTGTCATCCCTGTTACTGTCCACTGTGTTGTCAATGCCCCCAGCCTTTTCCCAGTGCTTGTCTGTCTCCTGAATCTAGTCAGCCTATCTAGAGATTCTTGTTTTAGGAAGATCAGCTCTTCCTCATTTAGCAGCAATCAGTTGTCAATATTCCTTTAGATAAGATTGGGGTCTGCTGTTCATTTTCCAAGTTTTATGCTGGATTACTGTCATAAATGACCGTTTCTGATCCTTTCCCTCCTAGGTCGACTAAGTTCCAGGGGACTATGAGCATCTCTTAAAATGTCCTGTAACTGTGGTGAATCACTTGTCCTCTTGATCAAGGAAGACATGGAGACCCCACCAGATGGACCTGAACCAGTGTTCAGTCTACAAATAGGAGGGTCAACACAGAGGAAACATTTCGTCCATGCTTCCAAGTGAAACCATGGTCGAGTAAGACCTTTGACCTCTTCACCTAGATGGAATTTGTAAAAGAAAGGAGCTAGGGGCTCCTCCCAAGCCCATGTAACCACTGAAGAACAGATCCTCAAATGACCTTAAGAGTAAAAATAAATTGGTTTATCTTGACCAATTTTAGGGTCTTAAATACCCAAAAGGAAAGTATAACCAAAGATTAAAGGGGTCAATACAATTTTTTTAAGAGTCCATATGTTTAGCTAAAGGCTACATAACAAGAAACAATGACAGACAGGAGATACCTTCCTCTTTTCCTTTTTGGAATCTAATAGGTAATGTTTCACACTGTGTGAGTATTTGAATTGAAAAATCACTTTTAGGAAATGTGTATGAAAGACAAATAAACATCATAATACACTATTCTTTATTGAAGACTTCTGTTAATTATCTTCAACGTTTTAATTTGTAAAATATCACCTCAATTACATCACACAAAATACCTGAATTTACTTATGTTCACTTTTATAGATCAGGTTTATTAACCTATTTTCCTACAAATTGTTAGTTATCTAACCTTTCGAGTCTGTGGGTCTCTATCATAACTAATCAATTCTGCACTCTACTTTCTGTCTGTTTTGTTTTATACAAAGTTTCACCATGTAACTTAGGTTGACCTCAAATTCTCTATCCTCCCATCCCTGCCTTCTAAGATTATTAGCCAGGTATGCAACACATCCAGTTTCACATTCATTCTCATAGTACAAATGTATCCTAGACAATGCATACAAGAATGAATAGGGATGTTTTACAACAAAATTTTGTGTAAAAACAAATGATAGATTCACATGATACATCTTAGCAACCCTGGTATCAATTGTTAATTGCTACAAAGAAATTTAATGATATCAAATTCTTCCTTTCTTGATTTTTTATTGAATTTTTTGTATATTTCATACAGAACAGCTCAAACAATCTTAATCATCTTTATACACCCATCCCCACAGGCACCCTACCATATCTCGCCCCCTCTCCACTGGAATCCATATACTCTATCATCCCTCTTAAGGCCCACTGTTGTCAGTGTCCCCAGCCATTCCCCAGTGCAAGCCCATCCACTCGCTAAGTCTAGTCAGCCTATCTAGAGTCCCTTGCTTTAGGAAGATCAGCTCTTCTTACCTAGCAGGAATCAGTTGCCAACATTCTTTCATATAAGATTGAGGTCTGCTGTTCATTTTCCCAGTTCCATGCTGGGTTACTGTCTGCCTGAGTTTGCATGGGACTTGTGTATGCTGACACCTATGCCATAGAATCATATGAACAGGTTCCCAGGAGCTTGTAGGACTCTGTTTCCATATGGTCAATCACCTCCTCCCTGGCTCTTACAATCTTTCTTCCTGCTCTTCCAAAATGGTACCTGAGCCTTGGGTGGGTGAAGTTTAATAAACAGGTCCTGTCCAAGGACCATCATTCAGCAGACTCTTGATCTCTACACTTTGGCTATTTGTGGCCTTTTGTGTTCCCAGCCCTCTGCTGCATAAGGGAGCTTCACTATTGAGAACTGAGAGATTCATTAGTGTCCTCTTTATTATCCCTGTTCTATGTTCCATGAGCCTTAGGTGTAGAGGTCACATTGTAGATGTGTCACTTAGGCCTGGGCAATTCATAGACAGTGCCCATGGGTGACCAGTTGTGGTACCGGGTAATAGTCTCTGATTGGTACAAAATGAGTTTCTTTGATGAATGGTGACTGGGATACTTGTATTTAAATATAACGATACATATTTTGCACATAGTAAGAATTCACATTAGTCTAGAGATATGACAGTCTTGGGGTTTTCTCTAAGATCTATGACCACTCCAGCCATGTGTATGGGTTATTTTTACATTACCACACTTGAGCTTTCTCCCTTTGAGTGAGAGTTTAGTCAAATTGGGGAGCTGTTGACTGCCCCCAAGATAAAAGTGTCCCTACTGCACCAATGACATATGCTGTGCTGGCCATTGATGTGATTATTCGGTCTTGAAGCTGGTGTTGGATCATCCATTGATGTTTTCCCTTTGCACCTTCATAGCACTCTCCAAAGCTACAAGAGCTTGCCTTCAGAAGTGGTTGAAGGTCAGTTTCATCTCTGTTTCTCCAAATCCTGTGTCCAAAGTATGATCTGTCTTCAGAAGTAAAGTCTTACCTTCAAGTTCTGGGGAGACATCAAGGGCTATGGCAATAGCCTGAGTAATCTTGGGAATCTGTTGGACCACCCTGACCAACAACTGAAAGGAAGGTAATGATACCAAATTCTGTCACCTTCCTTCAGCATGCTAAGGTATATTATTTTCTGATGCTGCATACTCTACTTAATGCTGCTATGACTTGCAGGTATCCTCAAAAGGCCCATGGGTTAAAGGCTCTGTCACCAGCCTTTGGTTCTTTTGGGAGGTATAGAAACTTATAGAGCATAGAGCTTAGAAAAGGAAGATAGGTCACTAGGCATATGCCTTGAAGGGATATTAGGACTTCAGCCTCTTCCTGTCCTTTACTTCCCAGTTGCCGTAATGTGACTAGACTTTTCCATTCCATGTTCCTACTACCAAGATGTGCTATTGCAGGCCCAAAGCAACTAGGCCAAGTAGCATGTACAAAAACTCTGAAATCATCAACCAAAATAAAGACTTTCTGTATTTATGATTCCTTTATCTCAGGCATTCTTTTATAGTAACAGAAAACTTAACAATATATTGTACTTACCAATATATTTTACTTTACTTTTGTCCTACTTTGCTTCTCCAGTGCTATGGTAAAACCATGACCAAAAGTAACTTGGGCTTATTTGCTTACAAACAAGGTCACAATCTATTATCTCTATCATGAGAGAAGTCAGAGGGGGGATCTCAAAGCAGGAATTCAAGGCAAGAATTGAAGCAGACACCATGGAGGAAAGCTGCTTATTGGCATGCTCCCCTGGCTTGCTCAGCTACTTTTCTTATATATAGGCCAAGACTACCTGCTCAGGGGTGGCACTGCCATAGTGGATGGGACCCTCCTATATCAATCAGCAATAAGGGAAATGCCCCATAGATTGTCCACATGCCAGTCTGATGGATGTAACTCAGTTGAGGTTCCCTCTTTCTAGATGACTCTTGTTTGTGTCAAGTTGCCAAAAAAGAGGCGGCACAGTTTTTCCTCAATTATTGTACAATTTTTTGCATCAATTTTTTTCAATACTGCCAGAATTTTTTTTCTAATTCCTTGCACTGTGCACTTTAGAAGTCAGTTTGATTTTGTTTTATTTTCTTCATTCCTTCTATCCCTTCTAACTTTGCCTATTAAAATAAACATTTTAGGTGTTTGAGTAGAACTGAAAGGGTAATCTATGAAATGGAGAAAGTAAGAAAAAATCCATGTGACATAAATCAACCACTTAAGAGACAATCCCAATAGTATCACTTAAATTATCTTTAGAGAAATTTTGCAACCCCTTCCCCCTTTCCTTTGTTCTTTTCATGGTTTTATTATTTGATAAATTTCTTATAATTTATTCCTAGTTTGTTATTTATTATGTTTCTGTAAAATTTGATATTTGGGATACCTTATTTAGGACTAGTATCAGTATTTTCACACAATTCAATGCAATTGAACTAAATCTTCCTCCAAATGTAGTAAGGTACCCTCCAGTAGAAACAAAAAGGTTGTAACAACATATTCCTTTCACCCTTTGCCTCTGACTTAGACAACGCACAGAGGAGGCAAAGGATGATAAAAACAATTTTCAGTTGAATGACTTTCTTTAAAGGCCTGAAATCTAATTGCAAGGAATTTTAGCTTGTGTCAATTTGATTAAGGCAGAAATGAAGCCAATGTTCACATCAGTGCTGTCATCTGCATAACCTCTACGAGGGACATTTGAGATGATGCTGAATTTTTAATCAAATATGTTGTGTTGTTTATCATAAGCAAATTTAAGAATAAAGTACTTCATACATATTTTAAACCAAATTCAATTTTAACTCCAAGAAACTTATGTTGTGATTTATATAATAATATTCATCTCACATTTCTTGTCTTCTGTAAAAATGAAGAAATCAGGGATTGTACTATAGTCTATTTATTATAATCTTAGTTGCAAGTCCATGTGACTTCACAGAATGTCATGGATCTATTATCAATGATTTCAGCTGGTTTTCTTATGCAAGTAAAAGTGAACATAAGTAAAATGACAGGCACTAAGAATGTGTTCCAAGAGGAAAAGTGAGGAGAGAGCCCCTCCGTGTCCTGGTGCCCAGAGAAAACAGTCCTTAAGCAGCAAAGTCAGAAAGAGTTCTTAAGATAATGTGAGTACTTTTTATTGAGCCTTGTAATCATGTCTGATAAATTCAACAGTTCAAAGATATATATCCATCAACACAGGGAGCAATCCTTTCCTATCAATTGGAAGGATTACCTTCAATTAACTCTGACAGGATTTACTAAGAACTGATAAAGAATATTTCTTATTAAGAAAGAATCCCGTATTCTCTTGGAAATAATTCTCCATTTATAACAATCAATTTTTCTAAGTTAAATAGTCAAAATGCACCAGTTTTTACTGGAAGCTATATTGGGATTGAACAAAATTATTATTTAAAAATACACTTAACTTTGGGAAAGGGATTTAGAATCTAGATGAAATACTTGCTTTGTTCCTAATGTGCTTTGCTTTATGCAACTCGCCATGGTATAGTGTTTAAATAAAATTCATACTCTGCCTGTCTGGATCATACACCATGCAATCTCTAAGGACAAGCCAGAGGTAGATACTGAACTTTTGCCACCTCATGAGACTATGATGTACCTGCACTCAGCTACAGATATGTGGACTACAAGAAATACAGAGCTGTCCTATGTAGACCACAACAAATTTCAAAACACAGAGAACTGGGGATTTTTATCATTCTTCACCTACTAATGCTCATGGTTTTCTCTCGTGTCAGGAAGATTCCTAGAAGATAAACGTATACATCACAGCTTCCCAAGGCTGCTGTGCTTCTGAAGCTCCTGTCTAAGAAGATTGATGGGCTGCTCTGCCCTTGGTTTCCCCCTGCTCTCTTCCCTACTATCAATCTCACACAAACAGGATGGTTAAGGACAGGGTCAGTAACAAGGTCAGAGGTCAGAGACTCCCTCTACAGTTAATCAGATTGAGTGCCCCAGTTTGTGGGAGGAATCGTCTTCCCATTCAGGATCTTGAAATAGAGTAGAACAGATATTCTTTCTCCACCCCTACCTCATCCTCACTCTAAAGATCTTTCTGCTTGTCTATTTCTAGACTCTACAAAAAGGCTTATTAACTGGGTGCTTAAACTGTTGGTTTATTAACTGGGTGCTTCTCATAAATTAAGACAACAATATTATGAAAATTTGTCTCTTACTAAAGCAAGCACACCAAGTACAACCACAGACGAAGATCAATGATAGAGCTTTTAACACGTGAAATATTCATATGGAAAAGCCAGAGTTTTTTAAAGTTTTTAAAGGACAAACTAAGAAATTAAAATAGTATTTCTTGCTTCAATGATAGCATATTTAAATTATTTTTAGAACTTTATTATAGAAGAAGCATTTCATTACAACAGCATTGACATATTCAATAACAATTTCCAGAGCAAAGATGCATCTCTTTCAATATTGGCTATAAATTTTTGGGTTCACAGCTGAATTAATAGTTACACAATATTGAACTCAGTATAAATCCTATAAGACATAAACCATCCTAAGATTCATATGGAAGCACAAAGGACCTCATATAGACAAAGTAACCCTGAGCACCAAGAACAATGCTGGTGGGATTACTATACCAGATTTAAAACTGGATTACAGAGCTATAATCATAAAAGCAACATGGTGCTGGCACAAATATAGACCCATATATCAATGGAACAAAATTGAAGATGCAAATATGAGTACATGCAATTTCATCCACCTGATATTTGACAAAGGGGCCAAAGGAGGAAAGACAGCATGTTCAGCAAAGGGTGCTGGCAAAACTGGATCTCCACCTGTAGAAGAATGAAACTAAAACCCTATCTTTCACCTTGCACAAAAGTCAATTCCAAATGGATCTAAGACCTCAATGTAAAACCTGAAACTGTGAAACTGTTAGAAGAAAATATTGGCAATAACCTACAAGATATAGGTGTAGGAAATGATTTTTCTAAAGCAGACATCAATTGCTCAGGAAACAAGGTCAAGAATCAACAAATGGGGCCTCATTAAGCTAAAAAAGCATAGGAAAGGATTTTCTAAACTGGACATTGATTGCTCAGGAAACAAGGGCAAGAATCAACAAATGGGGCCTCATTAAACCAAAAAGCTTCTGCACATCAAAAGAAGCAACCAAGGAAGTGAAAAGAAAACCCACAGAATGGGAGAAGAAAATCTTCACCAGCAAAACATTTGACAGAGGTTTAACATCCAGAATATATGACAAACTCAAAAACCAAAGAATCAAGAAAGGAAGTAACCCAATTAAAAGATGGGCTAAGGAGCTGAACAGAGAGTTCTCAAAAGAAGAAATAAAGATGGCTAAGAAGCATCTTAAAAGGTGTTCAATATCACTAATAATTAGGGAAATGCTAATTAAAACCACTTTAAGATTTAATCTTACCCCAATCAGACTGAGTAAGATCAAGAGAACAAATGATTCCAAATGTTGGAGAGGATGTGGGATCTACTGCTGATGGGATTGCAAACTTGTTCAACCCCTGTGGAAAGCAGTGTGGAAAACTCTGAAAAAACTACAAATGAATCTACCATTTGACCCAGTTATACCACCCCTTGGCAGATACCCAAAGAACTCATCCTATTGCAGAGACACTTGTTCATCAATGTTTGCTGCTGTTCTGTTCACAATAGCTAAGAGATGGAAGCCAGCTAAGCGTCTGTCATCTGATGAGTGGATAATGAAAATGTGGTTCATTTATATGATGGAGGTTTACTCAGCAGTAAAGAAAGATGAAATCATGAAATTTGTAGGTAAATGGATGGAACTAGAAACTGTTATACTAAGTGAAGTAACACAGACTCAGAAAACAAAAAAAACGACATTTATGTTCTCCCTCATATGTGGATCCTAGAACCAGACTCTGATAAATCAAAGTATGCAATCAGACATAACTAGAGGAACCAGGATATTGGAAAGAAAACAGGGAGGTAAAGGAAAAGAAAGAATCTGAAATAGAAGAATAGTAGGAAAGAGGCCTTAATAAGGGAGATATGGATAAAAATGGGGTTATTTTAAGATTGGGGGAGGGAGGGTTATACAAGGAATCTTGGGGATAAAGGGAAAGAGGAGCTCAAGAGAGGTAAGACCATAGGAGCAGGGTAATATTAAAGGGAGAAATGGGGAATATGGGGGCACTTAAAGTGGGGAAACCTCATGGAAGGGTTAGATGACGTGAGAGTTAAATAATGCCTAGCTATTTTTTTTTTTTTTTTTTTTTTGTTCTTTTGGAGACAAGGCCCTCCTGTAGATCCAGCTGCCTGTAACTCACTCTGTAGACCAGGCTGGCCTCAAACTCAGAGGATCCACCTGCCTCTGCCTCCCGAGTGCTGGGATTAAAGGCATTTGCCACCATGCCCGGCATGCCTTGCTAGTTTTAAAAAAGCAGAGGGAACGTGTTATGATACATAAAGGATGAGACAAAAATAATATACACATAGTCTTAAATATTCTGAGGTCATAGTTTAGTCAACTAGTTTAAGGAACAAAATATATAATATCTAATCAAGGTTTATCTGAGAACATTTGGTTTTTTGCACAAGCTTTATCTACATAGCACATGGTAATTAAAAGTACCAGACTGGTGGAACTAACCTTCTTGGATGTCTAACAGCCATATTTTTGAGGCCCATACTAATTTGATCAGAGGAATAAAAAAGATAGTTTTTGATCCTTGCCTTCCTAGGTCGACTAAGCTCCAGTGGACTATGAGCATTTCTCAAAATGTCCTGTAACTGCAGTGTTTCACCTGTCCTTTTGATCAAGGAGGCCATGGAGACCCCACCAAATGGACTTAAATCAGTGTCCAGCCTACAAAGAGGAGGATCAACTCCATGCTTCCAAGTGAAGCCAGCCATGGTCAAGCAGGACTTTTGACTTATCTTCACATAGATGGAACTGCTAAAGGAAAGAAGCCAGGGGCTCCTCCCAAGCCCATGTGACCCCTGAAGAACAGATCCTCAAATGACCTTAAGAGTAAAAATAAATCTGGGCCATGTTTATGGTCTTAAACACCCAACAGGAAAGTATAGCAAAAAAGTAAAAGTGTCAATATAATTCCTTAAGAGTCCTTGTGTATAGCTAAAAGCTACATAAGAAACAATGCCAGACAGAAGATACCTTTCTTTGAGTTGTTGGCCAGGGTGGCCCAAGAGACTTCCAGACAGTAGCCCAGCACAAAACTGGGAAAATGAACAGCAGACCCCAATGTTATCTAAAAGAATATTGGCAACTGGTTGCTGCTAGATGAGGAAGAGCTGATCTTCCTAAAACAAGGAGCTCTAGATAGGCTGACTAGACTCAGCAGATGGACAAGCACGGGGAATGGCTGGGGGCTCCGACAACACAGTGGACGGTAACAGGGATTATAGAGTATATGGGCTCCAGTGGTGTCTCTCTCTCTCTCTCTCTCTCTCTCTCTCTCTCTCTCTCACACACACACACACACACACACGCACACACACACAGACTATGGGAGGGTGCTGTTTGGGATGTGGGTATATAGATAAATAAGATTGTTTGGATGTTCTGCATGAAATACACACACAAAGTTAACAAATAAAAAATAAGTTATATTTGAAGAAGAAGCATAAAAATTTGCTCCATGTTAATTAGTAGAGATGAAACACATTATCACTGAAATCTACACGATTATTTTATATCCATGCTCAGGTGGCTCTCAGAAAGTAACCAACTGTGACTAGTAATAATCAGATACATAGAGATTAGAGATGCATGTGCAAACATCCATGTGGGTGCTGGGAATTGAACCTGGGTCCTCTGCTAGAGCAGTCAGTGCTCTTAACTGCTGAACCATCTCGCTTTATGTCTTATGGGGTTTCTACTGAGTTCAATATTGTATAGCTGTATTAATTAACTGTTAACCTAAAAATTTACAGCCACTTTTTAAAGAGATGTGTCTTTGCTCTAGAAATTGTTATTGAATACATTAAAGCTCTAATGAAATGCTTCTTCTAATCATGTGGTTAGTAAAAAAATAAAAAAAGATTTAAAAAAATGAGTTTTTCTCTATGAAACAGTATATTTTAAAATGAAATGGAGATCTTTTTTAAAGGTTAAAAGAACTTCATTATTTTTATTTTTATGTGTAAGAGTATATTATCTGCATGTACATACATGCACTCACGTCATGTAATGCCCATGGGAGTCAGAAGCGCTCACCGGAGTATCTGGAACTGGAGTTATGAACAGCTGTTAGTCAGCATGTTGGTGCTGGGAATCAAATCCAGGTCCGCTGCAAGGGTAACCAGTGCTCTTAACTGCTGAGCTATTGCTCCAGTCCACATATTTAAATTTTTAATAATTAGCAGGTACTGCTTATGTCAATTTTAAAGATTGCTTGATTCTGTATTTAATTGTTCTACACTTTTTTCACCCCTTCATTTTCTTTCAGATTGTTTTCAGTAATAATAAAAACAATAATTCTTTAAATAATTGCTCATTTATTCCATGTAAAAGTTGTATGTACATATTGTTTCCTAAGGCAAAAATGCTCTAAACATTTATTAAATAACCACGGTTTCTGCTTCAACTGATGTTATACGGTAGGTGGTAAATTATACAAAAAATAATAATCTGATAGCCGCTTTTGAGACAGCAAGCTCTTCAATAGGTTAGAATTCTCTGTTGATTTAGAACAATAACCTGACCTAGTTTAAGAAGACAAGGAAATGCCTCTGGAGGAGGAAGAAGGTAGGCTGTGATTTGATGGATGACCAAAGCATCAATCACTTTTTTTCTTGCAATTAATTTGCTGTTGTTAGGGAGCAGACTTTCCATATAATTTATATTTCTAGAGGACATCAAAGGTTACTGCATTGGACTTTTCACCACTGTAGCAAAATGCCAGTAGAAAAACCTGAAGGAAGGAAGGAAGGATTCATTTGGACTTAAGTTAACAGTCCAAGACCTACCTGCTTTAGGGCCTGAGGTGGGAAGGACACCCTGGTGGTGAGAGGGAATGGCTGAGGCTGCTACTTCCTTGCAGATAGGAAGAAAGGGAGATTGGGAGGGGCTGTGAACAAGGTTTTGTTTTGTTTTGTTTTGTTTTTCCCAGAGAGCACTCACAGTCAACCTGCTTCCTCCAAATAGTCAACTCTTTCACACTTCTATCAGGCTATTAAAGTTTTAAGTTTATTAATGGATTAAAACATTGATTTGATCAAAGCTTTTCTCATCTCTAGAAATGTCCTCAAACAACACTCCAAGCCTATGCTTTACTAAGCTCTCTTCCAGCCCAATGAAGTCAACAATCAAGATCAACCTTCAGAGTCACCATGTTCTTAGTTGAGGTAGAATCATAAGTTTATTTTTACTATAGGGAACTTTTAGGGGATGTGAAATTGAGTGTTAAATATGTAACCAAATTGTAACAGGTTTTTTTTTCAGCTTTTTAAAACTGAATTTTAGTAAGGTTCACACAACACATTTTGATCATATTTAGATCTCCTTTTTTATCTGCACCCCCCCTTACTACCTGCTGCACATTTTCAAATATGCCTGTCCAGTCAAATTCAAGTCCTAAATGCCTTTCGGTGTACGTTCATTCAGTGAAGCCTGGTTAACCTACCAAGTCTCAACCTTGAATGATATTGACTGTCCCCCTCCAGGCAGCTATCAGTTGTCAATAATTCCTGAGGCAGGGTTGAGGTTTATTCACTTCCCCATATCTATGCTGGGATTTTGTCTGACTTGAACTTACATGGGAGTTGTGTATGCTGTTACCATTGTTGTGAATTCATATGAGTAACTGCCCTGCTATGTGGAAAGCTGTCTTTCCTTGTGGTCATTCACCACCTCTGGCTCTTACAATATTCTGACCACTCTTGCACAATGATCCCTGAGCCTTGGGTGGCAGATGTTTGATATAGGAGTCCTACTCAGGTTTAAATTATCTGCAATCTCTTTTTCTCTGCACATTGATCAGTTGTGGGTGTCTGTGTTAATCACAATCTGTTGCATAAGGAAGCTACTCTGGTGAGAGTTGAGAGATGCATTAATCTATGGGTATAACAATAAGTCATTAGGAATCAGTTTAATATTATATCCATTTAGCAGAAAAATAGTATTAGGTTTTTTCCTATGGACTGTGACTTGTCTAGTGCTAGGTTATTTGACCTGATATGAGTGTCATGTGTGGGTTCCATCTTATGAAGCAGACCTTAAATCCAATTAGAGAGTTGTTGGTTACTCCCATAGTATCCATGCCATTATTACACCAATGGGCATATCTTGCCAAGCCAGTTGCTGTAGTTCACAGACTCCATAGTCAATTAAGGTGATGATTAATTTTCTCTTAGCATAGCATTCATAGCACATTCCAGGACTAGCCAGTAGAGAGGAAGATTTGAGGTTGTCACCAGTTTTATTTCTCCTTTCTTATTCTATAACTCATGGATGTAGGTTCTTTGGCAAAAGGGTCTTACAGAGATGTTCTCATAGGCAGAGGAAATGGTCATCCACTATTGTCTGAGGCTAAGGAGGTAGAGGCAGGCAGATGTCTGTGAGATCCAGGCTAGCCTGGTCTACATAGCAAGTTCCAGGTCAGCTGAAAAGAAAGAAAGAAAAACGAGGTAATTCATTTCATTCCGGGCACTGCAGTTTTTACTTTTAACCTTTTAACTTACAGAGTCTATAAGGGTAATGTTCCCTGTTATAAGGTAATTATTTTTATCTCTTTTCATAAAGTACATGTACATACTTTAAGCAGATTTTATAGTGGTAGGTTTACATATGGAAATATGAAAATCTCCACACTGATCTCCATACTGTCTATAGCTATTTGCACTTCCACCAGCAGTGGGGAAGAGTTCTGCTTTCTCTACACCCTAACCAGCATTTGTCATTGTTCGTTATTTGCATCTTAAACTATTCTGACTGGGGTAAGATGAAATCTCAAAGTGGTTTTAATTTCCATTTTCCTGGTGGCTAAAGATGCTGAAGATTTTTTAAAGTATTTTTCAGTCATTTGTGTTTCATCTTTAGAGAACTGCCTGTTCAGCTTCTTGTCCCATTTTTAATTGGGTTATGTTTTTGAGTTTTTTTTTATTCTAGATAATAAACCTCTATCAGAGGTATATAACTGGTAAAGATTTTTTTTTTTTCTTTTCTGTAAAGTCAGCTCTTCACTCAAAGGGTGGCACACACTGCTGTACAGAAGTGTTTTTAAAATTCATAAGGTCCCTTTTGTGACTTGTTGGGATTAATGTCTGCACTATTAGAGTCCTGTTCAGAATGCCCTTTTCTGTGCCTATAAGTTCCAGTGTTTTCCCTACTTCCTCCTCTGTCAGATTCAGGGTATCAGGTTGTATGTTGAGGTTCTTGATCCATTTGGAGTTGAGTTTTGTACACGGTGAGAGAGAAGAGTCTAGCTTCTTTCTTCTACATGCAGTTATACAGTTTCACCAGCACCATTTGCTGAGCACCTTATCTTTTCTTGCAGCATTACTAAGCCACATGACGGTTATACTTGAATAAATAAACAACCTGACTCGTAGCATTTAAGTAACAGTGGACCCATACTCAGAACCACCTGTTCCGTCTCATCTCTCTCAAAGCTGTGCTCTAGAGCAGGACTCACCCATACTTTTATTCAGTTTCTCCATCATGAATTGGGGAACTATAAGCTTGGAACCCATCTTATTGGAGCATCTTACCCTTTGAAGCCTAGACCTAAAAATTCTAATACATACAATGCCAAGCATACTTCTCAATTCTCACAGCTTCTGATAAGGATGTGAATATGAATATCCTGCTTTCAGTGCTTTCATATGCTAATTCACACCCACATTCATTCTATATTTGGAATGATGCTGGCTTTGGGCTTGCTGTATATTGCCTTTATCATGTATATTCTACTCCTGGCTTATTTTAGATTTAAATTTTTCTTTTATTGAGGATTCAGGATCCATTTCCCCAACTTTGTCTTCAAGGTCTGATATTCTGTGTTCCTTTTTGTTTCTTTCCTCTAAGATGATGATTTATTATTGTATTTCTGAGTTTTTAACTTCAAGTTTTTGTTTAGTTTGGCTTTTCTTCTGAGATTCTATCTCCTTATTGAATTCTAATTTCATGGTTTGAATTGTTTTAGCTATACCTTTCAATTGTTTGTGCTTTTACAGTCTTCATTCAGTTTTTATTCATATCTTCTTTGAGTTCCTTGAAGCTATTTATAGTTGCTTTATTGAAAACTCTGTCATATGCATCTGCTAGGTTGCCATTCTTAGGAAACATTTTGATGTTTCTGCATCCAAGATAATCATGTAGTTTCTGTCCTTGAGTTTGATTATGACATGGATTTCATTATTGATTTATGTATGTTCAATCACCTCTGCATCCCTGGGTGGAGGCAACTTGATCAGGTTGTCTTTTTACTGAAGAGTTGGGACCAGAAGTATTGAGAGTTGCTGGCCAATGTTTATTAATTTGTGTTATCTTGGTGTTGCAGTGCTGTTTTCTTAGACCTCTTTTAGTTGAGTGCTCTGGGATAACTTATTTATTCTTTGTGCCCTACTGAGTATATTTAATACTCTCTTTAGACCAAAGTATGCCATTGAGCATTCTATGTAGAGCTGGTTTCATCAACATAAATTCCTTAAAGGTGGTTTTATCATGGAAAGATTTTCTTTCCCTTCCAATTACAACTGACAGTTTGCTGAATATAGTAGTTTAAGCTGGTATCTGTGTTCTTTCATGAGTTGTAGGACTCATGGATTTTGGAGTCTCCATTGAAAAGTCAGCTGTTATTCTGATGAGCCTGCCTTTATATGTGACTTAACATTTCTCTCACAGCTTTCATATCTTTTATTCATTCTATATGTTTGTTGCTTTTATTAGTATATGATATGAGGAATTTCTTTTCTGGTCCTGTCTACTTGATTCTGTATGCTTCTTGTACCTTTAAGGCATCTCTTTCCCTAGCTTTGGGAAATTTTCTTGTATGATTTTAGTAGAAATATTTTCTGTGCCTTTGATTTGGGATTCTTCTCCTTCTTCTCCTTCTTCTATGTCTATGATTCACAGGTTTGGATTTTTTGACAGTGTAACAGAGGTCTGGCATATTCCATTCCTGTGTTATTTTAGATTTAAAATTTTCTTTTATTGAGTGATCCATTTCCCAAACTTTATCTTCAGGTTGTAATATTCTCTGTTCCTTTATCTCTACTTCCTTTTTCTCTCTAAGTTTTTTTCTGTTTCTGAATTTTTCAAGTTTTTATTTTAGTTGCCTTTTCTTCAGAGATTCTATCTCTATATTGAATTCTAACTTCATGTTTTGAATTTTTTTAGCTATTTCAAATGTTTGTGTTTACACAGTTGCATTCAGTCTTCATATCCTTTTTAAGTTTCTGGAATGCATTTATAATTACTATATTGTACATCTTGTACAATCTTGTACATCTGCTAGGTTGCCATTATTAGGAATCATTTTGGTGTGGATGCTAATTTGTGTTGTCCACATATTATCTTGAATATTCATGTTGTGTTTCTTTGATGAGATATAGGCTCTGAACTTGTGTCATAAGTTGTGTTTCTTGATATGGGTAGGTAATTTCATCTTTGTTGAATGATTGCATCTTTGATATTTCTCCATCTTGTCAGGTTATGATTTGACTGAGTAGTGCTCTGTGTTCAGTTTGGGTCACTTTTTGTGAATATGCAAATGAAGTATAAGAAGTTATCTCAGTTAAGCTAAGGATAGATGCAACTTTTGAATTGAGTTTCCAGTGTTAACTTCTCACGGTACACAGAAGATCTGCGAAGGCTCACAGAATCAGAGGGTGCAAGGGTCCCAGCGGAACTGAGATGGTAGGATGTTATTAAATTATGGCAGTTTAATTCTTCTTATATGTAATTTTCTCAGGCATGGCACAAATTGTAACCCTGGCCAGTGTGAGATCAGGGTAAATCTTCTAGGCATTTAAGAGAAATAGTGTTTATGAGTTCAATAAACTTCAGTTTCTGTCCTTGGAGATTGTTATATGAGGATGGGATTTTTAAAAGGGCCGTGACCACCTTTCAACCATTATGTCAAGAGAAAGATAGGTGAATACAAAGGTAGGGGGAACCCATTGAGTTTTTCCTTATTTCTGTATCTGAATTTTTAATTAAATAATTAAAAGTTGTTTTAAGTCTCTTTTTGTTATATAGTATCTTTAAGGTAAAATTATGCCAGTTGTGAAAAAGAATTAATATTTGAATCTAGAATATTAACTATAAAATCATAATGATGATAAAAGCCATCTGGAAGAAAGCACACAAAGGTTAATTGTATAGAAAAGCTGCTGGAGGAGAAACACATACCTCTGAGAAGATTGCCAAGAACAAACACTCACCTATGGCTTTGGTGATTAAATTGATTTCTAAAAATATGTCATGACTGGAGAGATGGTCCAGAAGTTAATAACATTTGCTGCTTTTGCAGAGGACTTGAGTTTAGTCCCAAGAGCACCCCCATGGCAACATACAGCTACCTGGGTCTTCAGTTCCAAACGATCTGATGCCCTCTTTTGGTCCTCACAGGCACCAGGTACGCACATGGTGTACATATATGTATGCAGGCCTGAGACATAAGTATAAAATAAAATAAAGCTTTAAAGGCAATGAAGTATAACTCTGCATGTTTTTATTTGTGTGTGTGTGTGTTGTGGTACATGTTATGTGCTGTTCATCATGTGTGTGGTTTATGCATGTGAATTTAAGAGTGTTCATGAGTAGCTCAGAGCAGGCTATTTGCTATCTTACTTATTGCCTTGAGACAGTCTTTTACTGAACTGTAAACTTGCCCTTTTGGCTATGCTGACTGGCCTGCCAACAACCTCTTGAAATCTGTTAATCTCTAACCCTCAAGGCTAGTATTAGATGCTCAGAGTTTTGGAAATGAATGCTAGAAATTCGAACTCACAGCTTTATGTCTGAAAAGAACCTGAGCCATCACCTCAGCTCTTGAATGTTTTTGAAAATTATATTTGCCAGCATCAAGTCCTTGTATCCAATGTCTGATTTAGAAAATAGAAGGAGTCATTTCTGGTATCTAGAGACAGGTTCTATCATTTAACTTACGTATGTTAACAGCTCTGTGAATACATCATTTTGTGAGAAATTTCACCTTCACAGGAGTTCATAAAGTGTAGCCGTTGAATAATAGAACTAAAAAGGAAGGTAATGTTTTCTGATTTAGTTTCTCTAAGCACGTTCTTCTCTTTACAAAATATGAGTAGTGACTTCTGGGATGAGCTGTTGTGCATACTACAATTTTATTACTTATTTTCACTACTTAACTCCATGGAAATTTGGCTTCTATTTCTAAATAGTAAAAAAAAAGTTATTCTCTTATTTTTTTGTTATCCTGCACACTGTTAGGGAATAGTATGGTTTTCCCACTCTAGTATGCTGTCCTTAAACCAGCCATTATTAGAACCTGTTGCAAGACTTCAACTAATATGTAGCCAAAGGGTTCATGGAAGTGGGAATCAAGAATACACATGTATATGGAACCCTTGAGAGTCTTGAGCATGTATACTAAAGAACAAGGATTATCTTGCTCCAATCAGGTAATGTGCTGTTCTACTCACTGAAAGGGGAAAAAAAAAAATACCTGCATTAGGAAGAAAAAAAATTGTTACATAAATTATTATAAAAGTGAAGTGCTTTGAAAACAAATTCTGAGTCCATCATTCTCCAATACAGCCTTGGCAGACAAAAGAAAAATGAAGAGGGAACCCAATAGAAGCATGCTTTAGGACTCCCTTGTCAAGAAATCCCAAAGGACTCTGATAATTGAAAATTGCCCAGTTCTGACTTTTTTCTGGTTCCCTGTCTAGAACTTGTAATGCTAACTACTCTTGCCTTTACTTCTTCTTCACATCTCCTATTCACTAGCCAAGGACCTTCTTTTTTCCCTACAGATAAGAGTCATGCAATTTTGGAGTCTTTTAGATAGATCCACTGAAGGGAACTCCAGTTGCCTCACCCTGTGACACTGTTCAGCATGAAAGAAGCCAGAGCAGTCTGCATCCCAATTCCCTATCAGATATTTGAGTAACCTTTTCAGAGAATGGTGTGACAAGAATAGGAGGTAGGAATTGGCTAGGCAGTTACAGTAAAAAACTTCAAAGAAAAGTAGCCAGTTTCTTGGCTAAAAATCAAAATGTCATTGGGCCTCTTAGCAGCATACTCTGTTCCAAAGGCTAAAAATGTCAAAAGTATTTGGGAGCTCTTACCTAATCCCTAAAAGATTTTAGGGTTACCTCTTCAGATGGAGGAATGTTAGAGTAACAAAAAGCCCCATTTGAAAGAAAGAAAGAAGTAAGGAAGGATGGAAGGAAGGAAGGAAGGAAGAAATAAATAAAGAAAGAAAGAAAGAAGGAAAGTATACAAAGTTGTCAGAAAAAAGTGATGGGGAGATATGGGAGGTGTTGGAGGGGAGGGAATGGGCATGGATTGATCAAAACACCTTATATACATGCATGAAATTCTCAATAAAGTTTTTTCTTTAAAAAAATTAATTGGTAACTTTTGTTTACATAAACTACTGAGATCTCAGGAAAAAATATGACCCTCTATGTTACTTTTATTTCATCAAAGTTAAATGAAATAATGAATTCTTATTCAATTAACTTATAACCATTACTTGATAAATGTAAAATGATCTGTGCGAGCCTGACCTTTCCCTTAATAATAAACACATTGAAATTAAAGCGAATTATAAACTACTAAGTGGGTTGGTGTTTTATTTTCAACAGGTGCACATAGCATATTCATTATCTGTTTGTATGGTGGTAAAGATAAACACTGACAAGTGATATTACGTTATTTGTATTCATAAGAACATTAGGTCTTTAGAATGTTTAAGGATCCTTTAATAATAAGAAGAAAATGTGTTAAACACAAGCCAATGCAGCTCTATATTCCCAATGTTTTTATCTTTACCCAATCTAAAAACATATAGAAATCCTGTTAAGCATTTGTTTTGCCAAATGAACAACATTTTGTGTTTCATAAGCTAATTCACAATATCCTTTCTGATGTTTCTCATTCCTTTAGATAATAAATGCCTTCAGAAGACAAGAAAACAATTCAGTCCATTTCTGCAGCCGTCTTTACAATAGCTGCCATGTTTGGGTACCACCAGAGTCACAGAATACACAAAATTCAGAACACTATGGTCAAAGGAAATGTGTAAAAATAAAAGCAAACCCAAAGACCACATTTTCAAGTACCTTTAGTACCTTGGTGAATATGCAAAGTAGGATTAGTCTGGAAAAGTTAGCAAATTTAGATCACCAAGTGGCTTGCTTACCAAAGACTTTGAGCTTTATTTTGAAAATTGAAGAATTTCTAGGAAGTCTAGCATTATGAAAATACTCGGAAGTAAAACTTCAACTCATAGGATAGAATTTATCGTCTTTCTCCATTTCTTCATCATGGTCAATGAGTAAGTCAAATAGTTATATGCCTGAAGAAAGGCATTTAACTTCTCTATTTTGATATTTAAAACTTATTTATTCCCTAGTTTTATACCAGAAAGTCACATGATAGAACTTTTTCATGGTCCTATGTGTGGAGAAATTTATAAAATCTGTCATATATTTATTTGCTTTACATACAGGGCTTTGAGTAAGATGTTTACACAAAGTGCTAACTACTCTTGGTGAAGTAAACTCTAGTGAAACTTTTAAGATAGTATACCTATGATCTGAAAGTAATATCAATCAATATGAATTATCAAATGCTCAGAAGGAAGAACTTTGGAAACACCTAATCAAGACGTTACTCTTTAAATGAATTGCTGGAGATTCTTTTTTTGCAAGTGACAGAAAATCAAACAAAATTATTTTTAAAACATAAAGAAAACTAACGGGCTCACTGACCTAGAGGCAGAGCTGGCCTCAGGCAGATTCAAATACTAGGTGTTAGATGATGGTATCTGTTCCCTTCTCTCTTTCTACCTGCCTTTTTATCTCATATTTGGGTGTAAGAAATTATTTAAGCTACTTGTATTTCTATCTCTGCTAGCATAGTTGTAAGGGAACAGTCTACC
>NW_008338118.1:1563182-1584161 GCF_000622305.1 Nannospalax galili | reverse complement strand
AAAGAGTATATATATATATATGTTCTTTTTTATTTATTATTTTTATTTTATGTGCATGAATGTATTGCCTACATGTGTGTAAGTGCACTCATGTTGTGCAATGCCCACAGAGGTCAGAAGAGGGCTAGCAACCACCCATGTGGGTGCTGGGAATGGAACACAGGTCCTCTGCAAGAGCAGTCAGTGCTTTTAACGGCTAAGCCAACTCTCCAGCTACTGAGTCTAGCATGTTTTGGTACCATGACATAGGTGATTTCTGTGTCTTTTTATTCAATCCTGTGCTTCTTAAGTATGTTTTGATTATTAGATTCATTTTACCAGCATTATTCCCTGGTTAATGATCCCTATTTATCATCTATGATTTCCACAAAACTTCATTTGTCGTTCCTTATTTTTTCAGTGTTCTTACAGTGTATTTTAGAGCCTGGGTGGCATACAAAAACAAACTTCCCAAATCTTAACACTAGGGAGATTATTTTCTTTGTAGGAGACAACAAACAAGTAGACTATGCATAAACACAACAGTTTCATACAATGGCAAGTGTTATGAAAGAAAGGAAGCAGGTAAAGGAACAGAAGAGCAGAAATCAAGAGGAAAAGCAATGGGCTTTAAGCAGAAATCTATGTGACATTTCAGAGAGACAACATCTAGACAGTGAAAGGGACATTGAAGACGTTAAATTTTGTTTATTGAAGGGACGGGAACGTATTTTCTAAGTTTCCAAAATTATTACCAAAGATTCATCAGTGGGTGGAAGGGGTCTAGGAGGCTCATATACTGATTGGATTTTGTCAAGAGTTTGGAGGGAGGAATGGTGAGGGGGGCAGTTTGGAATGGTGGGGGAACCCCAACTCTCCCTCCCCCACCTCATGCCCAGGAAAAGGGCTCTCTGGCTGGTTCCGCTCCCTAGCCTCCATGTCTAATTTCTCCGAGGAGGGGATGGAGTGGTGAGTTAGGGACTCCGGAAAAGGGCACCCTGTGAGTAGGCCCCTGAAGACAGAAGGGCTTTAGGAGGATTGTCCCCCTTTTCATATGTGTTCACAGCACTGCTCTACTTGGGAACGAAAAATGGGGAGGCCTGTGGGTCCAAACCTCTCTTACACTCAGGGTAATAGGAGGAGGATGTTAGTGCTGGGGAACCTGCAGACCCAAGGACATCATGCAAGGTAGGTAAGGACCTCCAAGAGGAGAGATATAGGCATTTCCAGTAACAGTGGGCATGGAACTGAAGCAAAACTAGTTCCAAGTGAGCATCACAGCTAGTGCTGGCCGGAAAAGATAGGTGACAAGATGGGCTGATGGCCAAAGCCCCGCTTAGCAGGAATGTATTAGAGGTCTTACCAGCTGGCAATGTGGAGCTGGTCAGCTCGCTGGTGAGTCCAGTTCCAAAAAGGCTGTGTGCTGCATCTCAGGAATGACTCCAGAGTCTTCCTTTCGGGGAGTGTGAGAGCTGAGGTAGTGGCAGGAGAGGGACTCCCCTCAGACTCAGGCAGAGATCTCCTAAACCCTATTCGTGTAAAACACCCCAAGACTGCGGGGCAGCACCTCGCCTGCCATCAATTCCAGTTTCTTGGGGTGGCTCCCAAAGGTTGGTAAGGAATTGCACTGCCAGGTTTAAGTCTGAGAATTCTTCAGGCTTGATGTCCAAGCCCCAGACTGCTGCAGTGCCATTGGTGCTGGTTTTGATAGGTGACCCCCCCTCGACCCCGCCCTAGGGATCTGAGAAGCCAGCGTAGTGCCCAGGGATCAGAAGCTGTGGTCCAATGGCCAAGGTGCCATTAGAGCTTCCCCATGAATCGGGTTTGAGCTTCTCTCTAGCTGCAGGGGCTGGGGTCCCACCATCGGATTTGGTACCATAAAGAATCATGAGAATTTCCTTCTAACATGAAAAGGGCACTGTGAGGGTTAAGATTAGAAACCAAGAAACCAGTTGGGACGTCATTCCTGTAAATCACATGCAGGATGGTGGAAGCCTGGTTGCCAGGAATAGTGTGACAGAATGGAAATGTTGAAAAGGATTTAATTTGAGATAGATTCTGAAAGCAGGAGTGACAATCGTCAGATGGATTGGATGGCCGATAGGAACAAGAAGGGAAGAACAAAGAGCCTGCCTGGGTCGCAGGCTAGGAAACAGTCTAAGAAGCAGCAGAAACAATCATCTCCAGACTGAATCCCTGAGTTTAACCTGCACCTCTTCATTTGCTTTAGGCAAACTTGTCAAATAGAATATGAATAATCCTAGAAAAGCAGTTTCTGAAATAATCATGGAAAGAGTAGTATTTCCATCTGGGGTAAATTCCAAAGACTGGCCGCAGAAATTCTATTTCTGGGATAGAGGGCTCAGAAGTATTGTTTTCAGAAACCTTAGTTCTGCTTTTCTCCCTCTGTTTTTGTTTGGCTTGGCTGATTTAATTGATGGTGACTATTATGAGTTTTGAGTCCCTGGTGACCTTTTATCACTGATTTACTTGGCAACATACCAACACTTTGATTAAATTCACACTGGGTTTTCTGCAAATATGGTCTAATTTTATAAAGGATTGAAGAGTCTTTTAGTTAATAGCATTCCACTTCATATAAGCCTCAGGCCACTTAAGTAGAATTTCTATCTGAAAACAAATGCAAGAGTTAAGGATGAAACAATTCTGTCTATGAGAGTAAGTCTACTATGCAAAAGCATCTGTAGAAATTTGATAAGGAATTTTCAAGATTTCTGACATGTATCAAGCCACAGTGAGGTTAATATTACCTTTAATTTTATAATTGGTTCGGAAATGTCTACCTCTAGAGCCTTCATTTCAAATACTTCCTGAACTATAACATAAGAAGCTAACTAATCAACAGGTTGCATATTCAATGACTTAAAAAAGACAAATCATCATAATTACCAAAAATCAATCTCAGCCTCTTCAAATTTTAATATTTAATTTTCATTTATTAGTTCAGATGGTAACATTCAATATACATGTATTTGGAATGTATAGGTATTGCAGTAACCAGCCCAATATTTAATAGCTGATTTGTAATTTATCTATATCTATATATAATTTCATTCCCAGAATCCAAAATAAGAGAAATAGAACCAAAATTTTTAGTAGAGTCTGCATTCCTTGAAGTTTAGACACAGCACCAAATTTAACCTTTTAAATGATCTAATAATAAAATATTAATATTCACCCATTTCTAATTAAAAAATTATGTGGACTTGCTGGGCGTGGTGGTATGTGCTTGTAATCCCAGCACTTGGGAGGCAGAGGCAGGTGGATCTCTGGCCAGCCTGGTCTATGTACTGAGTTCCAGGCAACCTATGGTTACATAGTGAGATCTTGTCTCAAAAAAATAAAAGTATAAATAAAAAAAATGAAACTGTGTTTAATAAAAAAAAATGATATGGATATCAAGTGAATTTTCAAAAGTCACACAACTTTGAATTTGTAAAATTCAGTTGTAATCCAAATCTAGTTCTCAGCTCATATGCTTTGGTCTACTCAATTAAGGAAAAAAGATTTGGCCGGAGAGATGGCTCAGCCAGTGGTTAAGAGCAAGGCTGCTCTTTCAGAGGTTCTGTGTGATTCCCAGCATCCACATAGCAACTAACAACCATCTGTAACTGCAGTTCCAGGGGAATCCAACACCCTCTTCTGAGCTCCATGGGCATTGCAAGAGGTCACTTATATACATGCAGACAATACACTCATAATAAAAAATTAAGATGTTCCTGTGAAAATATATTTTAGTTTCAATTAAAAATTTAAATCTGTAGACTTTGAGTATTTTCCCTGTATAATGTGAATAGACTTTATCTAGTTAGCCAAAGGTCATGAGAACAGAGTGTTTTCCTAAGAGAAGAAATTTGGCTGAAAGCTTGTAATAGAAAATCAGCCTATTTCCATCTTACCTGTCTAGTAGATTTGACTTTCATCAAGGCTCACCTGAATTTCCTTCTTGCCAACTTGGGGACTTTATATAAATATTTTAGACTTGCCACCCAATCAGCCAGTTTCTTAGAAATAACTCCTTCTGGCTTTCTCTATGCCTTTCTGTACGTGTGTGTGTGTGTGTGTGTGTGTGTGTGTGTGTGTATGTGTGTTTATGGGGGGCTGGAAGGAGAGAAGGAGGGGAGAGAGAGGGGAGAGAGAGAGGGAGGGAGAGAGAGAGAGAAAGAGAGAGAGAGATTTTATTACAGGAAGTTGTGTATTTTAGAAAATACCAAAAATTATGAAAGCAGATTTAGAATTTAAGAAATGGACAGCATCTAAATAAGCTTGAAGGTGCATAATAGAAAAATCCTAAAATTATCTCAGTGGCAGTTGCTAAGTCATGAATCCCAAAGATGCTTCTAATGAAATCTTACATATAAAAGGGAGATATGCTGCTAGAAACTAGAAAAATGAAATTTCCTTTTATAAAATGGTGGTGAAGTTGGCTAGAATGTGCTCCTATATTTTGTGGAAAGTAAACTTCTAACTGATAAGCTTTGATATTGAGAAGATTTCTAAATAAATTTGCAAACTCATGACCTGGCTACCACTGATTATTTATGGCAAAATGTGAAAGAAAAAGACACACAAAATATTGCTAAGCTAAAAAAAAAAATCTAGAATTGAAATATTTTTATTTTAATTTTTACCCTAACTATACAGTAAAACATGAGAAAGTGTGCGTTGGAGAGAAACCAAACATATGATGATAAAATTCTACATTAGGCAAATGCGGCACGTGGACTTGTTACTCTACCTAAGCATCCAACAGAAATTCTGGTGGCCGCCACAAAGAAAACAAAGGAGACACCGAGAGAAAGAAGGTTGTTGGATTTCCCTCAAATGACAGAGTATGATGCACACAGAAGGCTACAACTGGCTGAATTTTAGAGAATAAGAGACTGCAGAGTATGGTTCCCTGGACGGGATTCCTATATAGAACCTCACCCACCCATGGCTCAGAGACTGTTACAGAAGAGGGGACAGAAACTTGGAAAGAGCGAGGGTTGGTACATGAATATAAGGAAACAGAATCTTTCAGGCCTCTGGGAACTTGGTCATATGAACTTGTTCAGGAGGAAGGAAACACTTGGGCCCATGATGGTTCCTACCAGGTGTCTGGCAACCATGTGGTTGCTAAGCTAGCTCAGCTGTTGCCTTCTTCTCTTCACACTCACTTGAGCAACATCATCCTGTTGTTTGCTACTGTTTGAACAGTTTTTTTTTTTTTTTTTGGTCATTAAACCTGTAAAATGGGCATCTATGCATACTTAACATCACTTCCTAGTGAATCATTTTACTTCTTTGGACTTAGGAAAATGATCAGTAGCTAGATACATCTGAAGCCAGACTGGAATAAAAATTGGAAAACATACTTTTTACTAAATGACATTATCTACTAAATTGACGCCGTGATATTTATCACACAAAAAAATTAGAAGTCAATACGTGCAAAAACATGGAAGTAAATACCTGTTGTGTATTAACTTCTTGAAAAACTACATTAAAATTGGTATGACACTAACATAAAACAAATTGTTTACTCGAAAGTTTTGAAAAGAAACATGCATGTGGATGTCTATTTATATGTACACTTGCATATTTAATAGTATGACCATAGTTTCCTAAATCTCTATCAACTTCCAAGAGCTCCACTGAAATACACAGACATAAAGGAAACGTTTTTCTGCATGTGCTTGAAGAAACGAAGCTAAGGGGCTAGCTTTAACATTTCAACAGCTTAGCAGAACTTTTCTGAAACTAATTGTGATGAGGACAAAGTAGTTTCCCCCTGGAGCTTTTCTGTTTATTCTGTGTTCTGTTTCACCCCTCCTCTGTTACTTGGATACCAATTTTTCTCAGGATTTGGTTCTGTTAAAGTTTAACTCTTACAATCTCAGTTATAAGAAGGTACAAATAAAGAGCTTAAAGAATAATGCTGCACAGGTTAATCTAATTTTTGGACTGTGTTAAGGCCTTAATGCAAGGGCATTATGTAGTTAAATAAGAATTTTGATTATTTACTGAACAAGATGACAATTCATTGATAAGAACATTGCCCACACATTAAGAACATTGGCCCACACATCACTGAGAGCTATTTAGGTATTAGCTTATGTTTCTAATATATCTATTGAGGCATAAAGGCAAGAAAGTTACCTAGGCTCCTATTAATAAGCCTGATCAGACTTGGGGTCATATTTGACTTCACAGAGTAATGGAATAAAAATCAGCACATAAAAATACATATTAATTCTTTTTTCTATAGTGTTTCTAACACACAGGAGCTGTCTGTAATAAAATTCTGAAAGTACATATTATATACTTGAGATTGCCTTGAAATCAAAACTAAAAGTTAAATACAAGGGAAGTACATGCTATGTGGCAGGCTGTGTTAATATGATAAAACAAATGCACCTGACCTCTTCAAACAGAGGAACTGATACATGATTACAATCAAAGAAACAATTTTACTGCCTCTCGAGCTTCAAGCCAAACCCAAGTTGATTTTTCTTTTTAAAAAACTTCTGTCTTTATTGGAACAGCTTTCTATGAACATTTCAAGGTTAAGTTTAAGATTGTATATTAGATAGAGGGAACTGACCATCAATATCAATCTGGCAGCTTTAAAAGTAACTCTGAGGGTAAATTTAATTGATTGGAGAAATTAACATATGGATATTTCCACCATGTGCACATCACTAAGTACTACTTTGGCACTGTTAGTAAATTAATTCACCATTATAAGAATTATTAGCACACTTTAAAAAGTAAACTTGTCAGGCTCTGCAAAGCTCTACCAGTTATTTCTTAGGTGATTAATACCCTCATTTAAGTTGCTGTAGAACACTCTAAAAGCAATGGAAAAACAAAAAAAAAATTACATGTTTATATTGATAACTGAAATGCAACTCTAGTGGGAGTGGGCTATGGGAGGGTGATATTTGGGATGGGGGTATAAAGGTGATTAAGATTGTTTGGGATGTTCTGTATGAAATACACCAAAAATATCAATAAAAAAGAACACTAAAATAAACAAATAAATAAGTAAATAAATAAATAATAAAACTGTTCAATTGTCTAGCCACTAAATATTTTCCTAAAGTCATGAAATTTTGACTTTTGTGCTTTAAACAAATGGCAATTTTCTTCCCAAGACAGCCATGATACAGACATTCTTAGACACAATTTGCAGAATTATGAAGTCATGTGAATCTGAGATCTATGAAACAAAGTTGGATGACTTTTGGGATTGCAATGAGCTTTGGTGGAATAAATTAATTGTGTGAACTATAAAAGAAAAATTGATAAACTATACTTTGTTAAATTAAAATATTTGCCCAAGGCCGGGCGTAGTGGCGGATGCCTTTAATCCCAGCACTCGGGAGGCAGAGGCAGGCAGATCTCTGAGTTTGAGGCCAGCCTGATCTCCATAGTGAATCCAGGCTAGCTGGATCTACAGGGAGACCCTGTCTCAAAAAGACAAAATAAATAAATGAATAAATAAATAAATAAATAAATATTTGCCCAATGAAAGATGCTATTAACAGTCAAAAAGGTCAGCTACTCTCTAGGGAAATATTTGAAAATTGCATGTATTTTCTGAGCCATATGTTCAATATATAAAGAAATCTTTAAAATGAATAATTATTATATAAAAACAAGAAAGAGATCCAAACAGATACTTCACCGATAGAAGACATTTAAACAGCAACCAAGGACATGAAAATTAAATATTCCACATCACTGTAATTAAATGTAAGACAAAATCACAAAGAGGTCCAACTACATATGTAATAGAATTATAAAAACCAAACTAAGCATACTCTTCAGTGCTGGCAGGAGGGAATAAATTATTATTCATTGTTAAAATACAAAATGAGGAATAAAACATAAATATACATTTTAGAAGCAGAAGCAATCTTTAAACTTTTTTTCATTATGGATATTCATTGTACATGGAACTGTGTTGCATAAGGACATTTTCACATAAACATAGATAGATAGATAGATAGATAGATAGATAGATATACATTTTCATGTAAATATTATATATATATACATATATATTTGGGAATATTCCCTTCCTTTCCTAGTCCTTTTTCTCTCTCCCTTTTCATTAATCCCCATTGCCACCCTAGACAGCTCTGCTTCCATTTCATATGATATGTATTATATTACGACTTTATGTATATTTATACGATTTGCAAACTTCAAACGAAAGCATAATATTTGTCTTTCTGAAACTGACTTAATTGACTTAATATGACTATCTCCATTTGCATTCATTGTCCTGTAAACAACATAACTTCATTGTAATTAATCCCCATTGCCACCCTAGACAGCTCTGCTTCCATTTCATATGATATGTATTATATTACGACTTTATGTATATTTATACGATTTGCAAACTTCAAACGAAAGCATAATATTTGTCTTTCTGAAACTGACTTAATTGACTTAATATGACTATCTCCATTTGCATTCATTGTCCTGTAAACAACATAACTTCATTGTATGTTGTGTCTGAAAAATATTTCTATCGTGTATAGGTTCAACACTTTCTTAATAACTGTTGTTGAACACCTAGGGTGGTTCCAAAGCTCAACCACTGGGATAGTACTGTAATAAACATTATGGGCAATAATTTTCATGATATGTGAATTTGGAGTATTTTTGGAAAATATACAAGATTGGAGACTGGGTCATATAGTAGATATATTTATAGTTGAGAAGCCTCCATGTTGATTTCTATAGTGACTGAAGTAGCTGACTAGTTTACATCCTACCCACAGCACTGTGTAAGAGTTCCTTATTGTTAACATCTTCACTAGCATGCGTTGTCTATTTTCTTAATGACTGCCATTCTGATTGAGGTTAGAAGGAATCTCAATGTAATTTTAATTGGAATTTTTCATGTGTTGAATATTGAATATTTTTCATAAGCTT
Organism: Nannospalax galili; assembly: GCF_000622305.1. NCBI lineage: Eukaryota > Metazoa > Chordata > Mammalia > Rodentia > Spalacidae > Nannospalax > Nannospalax galili. The sequence goes on along the minus strand of NW_008338118.1, from coordinate 1,575,230 downwards.
ATTGGCTATTTGTATTCCCTCTTTTGAAAACTGTCTTAAAACTGTAGCAATCTCATTCATGGTACAATTGTTCTGAAATAACTCATACACAAAAGCGTATAGAAACTTAACTCATAATCAACCAAAACCAGAGACAGGGTACTCTTCATCAATTGTATTGATCAACTGTGCTTCATGAATGCAAGGAGTTATTAATATACAACAATAAAAAGAAGCTGTTGATTCACCTAACAACATGAATGGTATCAAATTCATTTTGTAAATGAAAGAACTCAGAGCCAAAACACTATATATTATAGGAGTCCACTTATGTAAAATTCTGGAAAAGACAAAACTATAGGTAGAAAACTTGAGGAAGGAGAGCAAGATTGATGAAAAAAGGCCACACAGGAAATTTTTTGTGAGCCAGAACTCTTCTCTGATATACTGTGGTATCAAGTGTTAAATCCATGGGGAATAATCTTTTTGGAAAAAAGACAAAACTTAAAAAAAATCATACATGTTCTAAAGAAATACTGAATAATATTAAAAATGTAATAAATTAATTAAATGGTTTTCCTTATGTATGACTAAATAATAAAATATTAATATACAGGCACAAACATACATATGTTTAACTGCTAAGCCATCTCTCCAGCCCTGACCCCTGGCTTCTTCAGACATTTTTAGTATTTAGTTCTCTGTTCTCACTCTCCTTCTTTATTACCCTCCCTCTTGCTTTTCCCAGTTAAAGCCCCACCTGCATTATTCCCATTTTCCCCTTTATACCACCTATGTCCTGCTATCCCCTGTTCTAGGGCTTCTTCCTCCCTTCCCCCATGATCCCGTTTTACCTTCCTGCTTCTGAGGATTCTTCTGGTTATAAACTCACTTCTACAGATTCAGAACTAGGATTAACACATAAGAGAGAACATCTGGCATTCGTTTTCCTAGGTTTGGGTTAACTCATGTATTTCGTTTGTCTATCATTTTTCTAGCAGTGACAATTCCACAATTCCATCACTCATTCAGGTATTGAATATATTGAATATATCATGCTACTCAAAATATTATTCTTATGTTGAATGATGGGAGATATTACAAGAGCTCCCCATTATTATTAAAAGCTAACAGAATTCATTGATGTGGTTTCACAAATACAGTGTTGTTCTGCTATGCTGTGGAGATCCACTGGATTTTGGCTTCTATACCTGGAAAGGAATACGAAATAATCTAGCCATATCCCCAAATTCAGTCCCAAAGTAGAGGAGAGATGCTTTGTTCTATGGTGACTCAATGAAACACCTGATTAATTATCTATATTTGTCTACATTATACAGAAACATGTAAATCAGTTTCATCAGAATGTGCACTGTGTGAAAGAATAACTTGGAATAATCTGGAATTGTCATTACAACAGAGCTTGAACTGGTAATTCACTGATGTTCTAGTGCTTTCTTGGTTTTACAGCAGTTCAGAGATATACCCTGCTGTGTTCCAAGGGGACTCGCAGGGAAAATAGGTGCAAGTTTTATATATAACAGAGCCTTGGTAAATAGCAGCACTTTTCAAATCCTATTTCAGTTCAAAAGCAACATCCTTGACTATCATCCCTTTGATTCTGGTTTTGCTCCATGTAGTCAGTCCAGCTTTCATGTCAGGGAGGATGCAGTAGGGTAGAATTGGCAGTGAGGCTGGAGGCACAGAAAAGCGAGCAGGCATAGCTGTTTCTCACATTTACTATGCATTCATTAACAAGGTTTTTACATTATTTCATTTCTATATACTTTTAATTACCATGTAGAGGAAATGAAAACCTCCTCTGACTACATTGTTTTTGTGACACTGGGGGTTGAACTCAAGGCCTGACAAATGTAAGCAAGCACTCCACCACTGAGATCCTCTAGACAGCTTTGAATAGGAACTATTTATTGTTGAAGCATATCCATTTTCCTTTTCTCAACTTCAAGACTATATATTTATAGAGTAGTTCAAAAGATGGACCTCCTTTAATTAAAAGTAGAACAATAAACTTGACTTCAGACTCCACGATGTCAAACCAGTCTGGCTTGTAAAAAGTCTTGCTCTGTTCTAATGGAAGAAGGTAAAAAAAAAAAAAAAAAAAAAAAAAAAAAGTAGAACAATAAAACTTCTGACCTTTAGTAAATGAAAGTTTTATACTTACAAATAATTAATGAATGATAGATTATCTAACATCACAAATATTATTTCTTGCTTAGTGTGTAGATGAACTATTTGATCTTATGATGATCAAAGCATTTCTTTCTGTGTTTCAAATTGTTCCATATCCTGGGAAGTAAAATTTCAGCAATAGATTTTGGATACTTCTTTCACTTTGAAGTGTCTGAACAAAAATGTTGTCCATTTGAAAAACTGGACTGTTTGGTATTCCTCAAGTTGCATTTTAAGAGTTGTTATCACAGCAATGACCAACATAACAAACTCAGTGCAAGAGTGGCACTTTTGTCTTAGGGGTAGTCTACAGCAATCTAATTGGATTTAAAGCCCACTCACCAGGAGGGAACTCATGTGTAGCACTGAAAACATAGCCAAATACACATAGCGGGAGAGGTTCTAGAGATAACCCTACTTCTGTCACATCCCTAGACAAATATAATTTCTTATTGTATACTAAATATTGATCCTTATGTTTAAATACAAGTATACCACTCACCACTCATCAAAGAAGCTTCTTTTTGTAACAGATGGAGACTCTTACAAAATTCTACAACTGGTCACACAAAGAGGCTAAGAGTCTGTTAGATGTCCAGCCCTAACTTTCCATCTACAATGGAAACTCTACACCTCCTAAAACTCACAGAAACGGGGGTAGAGAGAATGCTAATGCATCTCTCAACTTTCACCACTAAAACTTTCCATGTAACAAAAGGCAATGCACACAGAAGGCCATGAATTGCCAAAATGTAGAGAATAGGAGACTGTAGAGAGTAGGTTCACGGACAGGACTCCTATTAAACCTCAACCACCCATGGCTCAGGGATCAGATTGTAAGAGCCAGGATTGGTACACGATTATAAGGAAACAGAGTCTTCCAGACCTCTGGAAACTTGCTCATATGAATTTATGGCAATGGTGATAGTATACAAAATACCCATGCAAACTCATTCAGACAAAAACCCACCATAAAACTTGGGAAATTGGCAACAGGCCCCAACCTTAGCCAAGGGACTATTGATAGCTGATTACAGTTGGGTTAGGAGAGCTGATCTTCTTTAATGGAGTGACTCTAGATAGGCTGACTGGACCCCAGTGGATGAACTCAAACCAAGGGACACAAACAAGACTCAGTAGGAGACACAGATAGTGGAGAGGTCTAAATATGGTTATGATGCATTGTACGAAATCTACAAAAATTCAATAAAGCCGGGCGTGGTGGCACATGCCTTTAATCCCAGCACTCAGGAAGCAGAAGCAGATGGATCTCTGTGAGTTCAAGGCCAGCCTGGTCTACATAGTGAGTTCCAGGACAGCTGGGGTTACAGGGAGACCCTGTCTCAAAAAGACCAAAAAAATTCAATAAAAATACACATTTAAAGAAAAAGTTGTTTAAATATTAGGAAAATGAATTACTTGAAATGTATTGATGGCAAATATCTTCTACCGTGCTATAGCTTTCCTTTCTACTCATTTGGTGTGTCTTTTGGTAATATATTTTTATTAACCCAAGTTTACTAATAATAGTCCTTAGAATAGTACTTTGGAGCCTCATTTAAAAATTTTTGTATAACGCAAGACCATACTTGCATTACATTTCTTGGGCTATGTTTCTCTAGAGAAATAGAATCAACTGTGTGTGTGTGTGTATGTGTGTGTGTATGTGTATGTGTGTCTGTGCATTTGACATATTTAAAATAAATATATTGGTTGATTCGTTGATTGATTAATTGATGGATTGATTGACTAATTGACTGATGCTACTTTCCTTCATCTTTTGGTCTGGACCTCAATAGCTGAGTGAAACTCACTTACATTGATCAATGCAGATGTTACTCAGTCTATTGATTCAAATGTTATTCTCTTTCAAGCACATCCTCTTTAATACATCAGACTCTCTTAGCATCTTTTACCTACTCAAGGTGACATATCAAATTAACAATCATATGCTTCCTTATATGATTCATATGATCTAATCATGATTAAATTTACATAACTATACCTATGATATAACCAACACTTTTTATGTTTGTGGCTTAACATAGAATTAATGGAGAAAAATTTTCTGTTTTCATTTTTAGTGATTTTTCTAACTTGATCTTAGAATTAAATTGACATGAAGACAGGTCAGTTCCAGAAGAGCACAAACTTTTATTTATCACAATTTTTAATGTGGCAGAAGAGACTTCATAAGAATTTGACATACCCTTCATCAAAAACATAGAACAATAACAAAAAAAAACCCAAACAGTTAAAGACCTATAAACCAAATTGGACAAAGAACAAATTGTGAATATGATCAAACATAAAGACTTTGGTAGGTATAGTTAATTAGATAGATATTTGACCAGGAAGAAAAGGTTCTGTTTTAGTTACTTTTCTGTTGCTAAGATAAAACAGCAACAAATCAACTTACAAAAGAAAGAGTTTATTTGCACTTACAGTTCCAGGATTCAGTGTCCATCATTTCAGGGAGGCATGGTAGAAGAAGTTGAGTAGAATAGAAACCAAGTGCTCACATCTTGAAGCAGACACAGGAAGCTGATAGGTACTGGAAATCTGGAAAGGCTTAAGATTTCTCTAAGCCTGTCTCCAGTGATGAGCTTCCTCCAACAAGGCCATACCTTCTAAGACCTCCCCAAACAGCACCATTAACTGGGGACAAAATGTCCAAATACTTGGAGCCTATGGGGAAGATTCTCACTCAAATCACTACATTTCACTCCCTGGCCCCATAGGCTCATGACCATATAAAATGCAAAATATATTCAGTCCACTTTCAAAAGTCCCCATAGGCTTTACCAGTTTCAATACTGTTCAAAAGTTTAGAGTTCAAAGTATCTTCTGAGACTCAAGGCATTCTTTTAACTGTAAGTCCTGTAAAATCAAAAGTCAAATTACTTCTAACATACAGGGGGACCAAATACACATTCCCATTCCAAAAGAGAGAAATGGGAGCATAGTGGGAACATATTAGACAAAACAAGATTGAAAATCAGTAGGGAAAACACCAAATACAGTAGCTCCATATCCAACTTCTGAACTTTACTTCCAAAGGGCTTAGATGGCTCAGCCCCTCCAGCTTTGCTGTATGCAGCATATATCTCCCTTGTGCTGGTACCACTCCCTGTATTCAGTTCTTGGCAGATGTCTCAGCACTCTAGCATCTCCAACATCTTCTTGGGTGTCTCCACTATCAGCCAGGCTTCACCTTCACAGCTTCACACAATGGCCTATCAGGGCCTTTTTTGTGCAGTGACATGGGTGCTTTCTGTCCTCAGAGGCTCTCTGAAACAGAAGATGAACCATCCATGACCCTTTCATTCTTGCATCTTTCAAACCTTTAAAGCCAGTACCAGGTGAATAACACTACAAAGTTGGGCTACTAAGCTTCTGTGGACTCTGGTCAGCTTCATCCACATCACCAGCAGCTTTCCTAGGTATTTCTAGGAATAGAAAACCTCGCAGGCATTTTCCTTTCACAAATTGCAGGTTTAGCTGCACTTACCTACATGCAGACAATACACGCATACACATAAAACAAAAATAATAAAAAAATTATTAATTCAGAACAATCAATGTGCTAAAATAACCTATATTGGGTAGATATATTATTAATTCTTTATAGAGATAAAAACGTTGTTTTCCACCTACAAGAGAAGACATGCTATTTTTTCTTTCCTTCTTTCTGAGATTCAGTGACCTTGCTTACTATTATCCATCCAGGGTCATCCATTTTGCTGAAAATTTTATTTTGTGATTTCATTTTTCTATAGAGCTGAATAGTATTCCACTATATAAATATATATACCAGGTTTTCATTATCTATTCATCTGTTGATGTACAACTAGGTTGGTTCCATTTTTTGCTATAAAGCAGCAACAAACATGAGGTGCAATTGCCTCTACAGTTAGGTGTGGATTTCCCTGGGTATATACCCAGGAGCAAAATAGTTGGGTCATGTGATAGTATTTAATTTTTTGAAGAACTTTGAAGCTGATTTCCATAATGGTTATACTAATTTGCACTCCCACCAGCAGTTGGAATTCTTGATGATAGTCATTCTGACTGTGTTGATGTAGTATTTCAAGGTAATAATTAATTTGCATTTCCTTGATGACTAGGGATGAATTAATTATAGGTAAAATTTCAAGTTAAATTTTGTATTTATTTATATAAAAGTAAACAAAAACATACATATAAAAACGAATAAATCAAGAGCAGTATGGCATAATTTTCAGTGAATAGCCACTGTCCAATTGACACAGACTAGCATAATAAAGGATAATACTGTTTTCTGAGGATAGCCAAATATTTCACAAAGAATAATTACCTAAAGAATGAAGTTGAGGAAATAGCATTAACAGGCTCTTTTTACAACAATAGTAAACACCTTTACTCCAAAAATCCACCATATGAATAAATGAATTTGTTGTCTTTTACTTTTTAGATAAACCACTAATTACAGATTTGGAAATATATCTTAAATCCCACCTGTGTTATATTTTCGGTAATCATGCTATCACTCTTTCTTTGTACGGATTAAAGTCATTTGCATGTGTACAGTCTTATAAAGATCTTAGCAATGAAGATTTAGAATATTTGCATCATATTAGAAAGTTTGTTGACATCTTTTAAATTCATTTAATTGCTTTCAACCACTGGTGAAAATGGCTCTGATGTTTGTAATTTACTTTTCCAAAATGTCATGAAAATACAATAAAAAACATATAATCTTTTTTCACTTGATTTCTTTCCTTTACCTAATTTGTTTGAGATTTATCAGTTAGTGTTTGTATTTTGTATGGCTGTTCTCATGTCCAGGATGTGACAGACTTCTCTGTATTCTGGCAACTGACTGATCCCTTACTATTATCCCAAAGGCTTTAGTTTCTCTGCTTCCCTCACAGCTTTTCCAGCTCCCTTGCTACAAGGGAGATCTTTCACGTTCTCTAGAATCTCAGAAAATGGTAGGCAGCTGTCACTTGTTACAAGTGCTAGATTTTTCAAGACAATAGATAGGCTGCTTCTTTAGCTTAGTCCAGACTCAGCCTTAGACAGGTTCTGAGCAAAGAACAGGTGTTTGATCCTTTTTATTGGGGGGGCGCTCAACCTTATATGCATTTATGGTTATCCTTGGTCAAGAATCTCCTGCCACAAAGATTTTACCCCTAGTTTTTCCAGAAACAATGATTCTTTGCCCATTTGGGCCAAGAAGATTTTATGCCCAGTAGGGTAAGGCTTATCTTTACAGTTGTAAAGCTTGTATACTAAAAAAAGAAGACCCTCTCTTTGTTCTTCATTAACCACTGCTCCTCTTCACCTGTGCTGCCAGGAGTCACCCCCTACCTCCTACTTTGGCCCCTGACCTTTCCCATTAGTACCTGAGAGGGCCTTGTGAAAAAGAACTTGAGAAAACAGGCTCTACCCTGTGGGTTGTGAGGCCCAAATACTACGATGGGATATATACTTTGTTGTCTTTAAATGCAGCTTTCCAATAAGCTCTAGAAAATTCATGCTTTGGGGAGGGGTATGTTCAATATCTTTTAGTTAATAATTTGAGAGGAATATTTCTCATAAATATCTTCTTCCACAGTTGCAGTGGAGATATGTGTGTCTTACAGATGGGTGTGTCTTACAGGCAGTGTGGGGGATTTCTGTAGATGTTACCCTACTTTATGCAATTATGACACATTGCTTCTTATAAGCAAAAAATATAACTTACTTGAAAGAATTATTTATGATCAAAGACCAAAGTACAGGAAGCAGTTTTGACAGTCATAGATCCCTTTTAAAATCACTACTGGACAGGATGAAGTTTAGCAAACATCATTTTGAATAACGAGTAAAACTAAGAAATACCAAAGTATTATTTGAACGTATTGGGGTTGTCTTAGATTACTTTCTGCTTCATATAGTTGGTATGTTACCTCTTTCTAACTCTTTCATGTGTGCCTTGCTTGTTTGAACCTTTTTTTTCTATGACTTTAGCTTCACCTTCTACTTTGATTTTTACAATCAAAATGTAGCAGATTAGCTTAATCCTTAAAGTCTATCAAGTGTGGGCATTGCTATGCCACCCATATGAAAATGCAGAGAAAATGGAAAGAAAATATTTCAAAGTGTTCTAGTCACTACTTTAGAGTCTGAAAATCATGATTTATTCTGTGGTTAGTATTTTTTTTTTCTGTTTCTGAATTATATAAACTGAACATAGGACTATTACCAGAGTAAATTTAAAATATAGTATATATTTAATACATCCTTCTATGCATGATCAGCTTCCAAATTCCATCTCAACAAAGAAAAATGACATTTTTACTATTTCTAAATTGATAGACATTATTTTTCTTCCATTACAGGAATATAATATTTATTAGTTTACTTCTCTTTCTTTTCTCTCTCATTGGCAGTCTGAGAAAGTGCCAACATTTCAAAGGATTACTCTTTTCTATCCCTGTCATCCACTCTCTCACATGTATACATGTTTTGGTTTTTATATTTTTGTATTTCTCTATATGTAAGAGGTAAAATAAATGTCTACAATATTTACCCTAATGATTCCAAATAAAAATGAAAACTTGATTAAGTTGGTCCATAGCTTTAAGGAAAACATCCTGTATCCAATTGTATTTGAATATACTATTTAAACAAGCTTCCTAAGTAGGAGTCATTCTCCTATTTATTTATATTGTACTGTATTTAAACATTAACTTGCACTTTCAGTGCAGAATATTTTCATTGTTTGACTTATACTCTATGAAAATCATCTAACTCTTAGCAAGCTTTTTAACTTCTGGTTTAAACACATAATCTAATTTTATTTTCCCAAGAGCTCCTCCATTATATTTCTTATCCCTGAGGAGTTTCTACGACTTTCATAAAATTCTACTTCTATCTAAAAACCAACTTGCCCTAAATTATAAAATCCAACTTACCGAGTCTCTCTACTCTAAAAATAATACAATACCCATAAAAGAGACTTGCTCATAGATCAAACAGCAAAAAGTTGTTTCAGGGTCACTTTGCAAAGTTCCATTATATCTTGAGTTCCAAGTTCCACTATAACCTTAGTACCAAATCTTGATGAGAATCTAAGAGAAGCAATGCTGTCAGTAAGCTTTTTACTATGTGATCCTTCTGTTCCAAATCCTCACTATTACCTGTTTCCCAATTTTAGGATCAATTATATATTTTGGTACTCAAACATTTAGGACTTCCCTATATGATCTGGGTGGAATCCAAATAACAAATCTCAGGCTCCTGAGCTCCTCTATCAAACCACTCCTACATTTTCCATTTAGGAATTCCAACAATCCCTAAGAACTCTACAGGAACCAATAAGGGTCCCTGATAGATTTTCAGTGTGCAAGATAGAAATGGCTTAGAATAGGTCTTCTAAAAATATTTGGTAGAAGCAAAATTAGAAGATGATTAATAATAGGAGATTTGTATTGCTTCTTTCAGTAGCACACTTCAAGACCATGAGCTAGCATTTTATTATTTGAATCAATTTCCTTTTAAGCAAAACAAAGTTTGGAATAGACAATATTTATAGTCCATTAGATGCAATATTTCTCAATCATTTTATATCGTTTGAATATGCACAAAGCAGGTTTATAAAGTAAGCATTGATCCAAGTACTTAAAGACTATTTAGCAGGCAATCGTTACTGAAGCAATAAAAATTTGGAGTTAGATAAACTTAGGCTAAATACCTACTCCAACAGTTACTAAATTTAGGAATTCTTATTTCCTCATTCCATACCACTTGACAGAAAGAATTGCTGCAACTTTCTCGTGAATAGAGAATTTTTATTGTGTTTATCTGACATAACAGCTTGATGGCAGTCACATTTAAATGAGAAACTTTAAGGAAGAATTACTGTCACGTAAAATTAACAGCAGCTCTAAAATCATTGGAGTAAGGACATAAATTTATGAGAAGTCATACACACCCAATTCCGAGAAATAATTCATTAAGATAAAAAAAAATCTGTTATTGCTTAGGTATAGAATGTCTGGTACCTAATGAAACATAATCAGATCATGAGGGTACAAACTTCATCAATGGATTAACCCATTGATAAGATTATAGCTGATTGAGGTATTATTAGGAGGTGATGTATATTTGATATATTTAAAGTAAACTAGGGTGGAGGAGAATGTTGTCTTGTTCATAAACCCTTCCTAACTCATTCTACTTCCTGACTGAGGTGAGGTGAGCAATTTTCCTTTACCGTCCTTCAGCCAGGATAAGAAGCTGCCTTACCACTTACGTAAGAGTAACAGACCTATTTCAGGAGCTGAAAACTCTAAACCTAGAAACCAACAGAAGTCTTTCCTACCAATGAGGATTTTTCTGGGGAATTTTATCACAGTGACAAAATAATTTAGTCACTAGCGCAAAATCATTTATGATTATGAAAATTAAACACTTTCCCAGAACATGTGCTCAAATATTTTTAATATAAACAATAATTGATAGTCAAAATTTTAGATTTGCTTTAATATTTTCCTTTGTCTTTGAAATGAGGAGAAATTAGAATTGAATTGAGAAGAATTTCTTTCCAAATTTTTCCTGCTGATACCTGTACACAACAAATGCCTACATACTAATTGAGGGAAGGATCTAACTGAAGAACAGCATCTGAAATTATGAAATTAAAACTTTAAATTTTGGAATCTACTATCTCATAAAAGATTTCTTGTTCTGTTAATTTATGCTTTGCAAAAAGATGTGAAGCCAACTCTACTCAGTGCTAGGGTTAGAAATTAAACTCAAGAATGTGTCTGGATACTGATTCTGTTCTTGCCTTTATCCTACCTCTACAATTCTCCCCAACACACAAAGGTCTAGTTTCACTGATAAGCAATTCGATCTAAAAAGGCAGTATAGGCTGAGGGGAAAAAAGCAAAGCCTATGCTGAAGGCAAGTGGCATAAAAGATGTCGGGCCGCTCACATTCAGCAAGGCCCCTGTACATGAGACACTGTCCCTGAAAGTAGCACACCACATTACAGAGCCATGATGAGACATGCTCAGCAGCTTTTCCCTGAGTCCCTTTTACCTCTGCCGAGATGCTGTACCTTAAAGTAAATAGAGCAGGAACCTCAGCAAGTCTTCTCATGTCCACTGACTGGTCTGCCATCAGTATTTCTTCCCACCAACTCAAAGGCAGTTAGAATCTGAAATTCCTGTTTGCAGTCAGTGTGGTAATGGAAGATAGCAGAGAAAAGCTTAGCAGTGCTCTGAATGACGTGAGAAAGATGTCCTGAGATTAAATTTGACTGAAGATAATGAAAAATTTAATAATTTACGTGAAGGTACAGAATTTATTTATGAGGCTGTCCTAGTTTGTTACTTCATTGCTGTGACAAAATACTCTGACCAGTACCAACTTGGAGAGGAAAGGGTTTATTTAGCTTACATATCCCGGGTCACAGTTCAACAGTTCATCAGGGAGCCCAAGGGAGGAACTCAGGGCAGGAACCTGGAGGCAGGAGCTGGACCACAGTCCATGGAGGAACACTGCTTACTGGCTTGCTCTTCTGGCCCCTACTCAGTCTGCTTTCATATGCAACACAGGCCCACCTGCCCAGGGGTGGCACCACCCACAGTGGGCTGGGCCCTCCCACATCACTCAACAATCAAGAAGGTGCCCCATGGATATGACCACAGGCCAGTCCAATGAAGGCAATTCCCCAACTGAGGCTCCCTCAACCCAGGTGTGTCAAGTTGACACTAAAGCTATCCAGCACAATTGACCCCTTGTCAACTTGACACACAAACACATCACTATTAAACCATAACCTTTCCAATTCTTGTCCCCAAGATATGATATTAACAATATCACAACATAAGACAGTACAAC
>NW_008338118.1:1551426-1563149 GCF_000622305.1 Nannospalax galili | reverse complement strand
AAAGTTCATAGTCTCTTTTAAAAGTCTCTTAACTGTGGGCTTCTGTAAAATCCAAAACAAGTACTGTCTTATTTCAAAGGGAAGAATAAGGCACACCTAAGCAAAACCAAAGTCCAGCAAAGTAGCTCAAGGCCGGACATCTGGGATTCACTCACGATCTTCTGGCCACCAAAGAGTTCTGGCAGCTCCACGTCTCTGACTCTGCCATCCACAGCATACACAGCTTGTCTTGCAGCCCCAGACCAGCTCCATTCCACAGCTACTGCTGTCCTTGGTGGTCATCCCATGGTCCTGGCATCTCCAAAAAGCTGGTGTCTCCACTGAAACTGAGGCTACACCATCACCAATGGCCTCTTCTTGCCTCTCGGGGTTCAAAGCCTCAGATCCTCTCTATTACCCCTTCAATCCTGGGGTCTTCACTGGAACTGAAGCTGCACTTTCACCTACGGCCTTTCCTGACCTTTCAGAGTGCCAAGCCTCAGCTGCTCTCTGTGACCCCTACATGCTTGCAACACCAGAACCAAGCAGGAAACTCTTACACATTACCAGGTCCTGCTTCTAGCTTGGGTAGAGGTGCGGGTCCCCTCTGTGTGCTGACCCTGAGGAAATACCTCCCAGAAGACTTCACCACAGTGATGCTGGTCTCTTGTTACTTACAGCTGATTTTACAGCCCCAGCTAACCAGCATCAATTGCCCCAGTAAAGCAAAGGTTTTACTTCATGTTCTGGTCTCTTCTTAATCACAGCTGATTCTTCAACCCCAGCCGACCAGAATCCACAGATTCTTAATTCAAAAATCTCAAACAAATAGCCCTGATAGTCTCCACTTCCTTTTGAAGCTTCACAAGCCAGGCCTCCATCATCTACAACTCCTTCAGCCTAACTGTTCCAAGCTCCACAGCAACAAACTCTGAGCATGCAATGGCCTTTCCAGCCCAAAGTTCCAAACACTCCCACAGGCCTCCCCAAAACACCAAGGTCAGGTCTGTCACAGTAATATCCCACTCTCTAGTACCAATTTCTGTCCTAGTTTGTTTCTTTATTGCTGTGACACAATACTCTGACCAATACCAACTTAGGGAGGAAAGGGTTTATTTTATCTTACATCTCCCAGGTCACAGTTCAACAGTTCATCAGAGAGCCCAAGGGAAGAACTCAGGGAAGGGACCTGGAGGCAGAAGATGGAGCATAGGCCATGGAGGAACACCGCTTACTGGCTGGCTTCTCTGACCCTTACTCAGCCTGCTTTCATATGCAACACAGGCTCACCTGCCCAGGAATGACATGATCCACAGTGGGCTGGGCCTTCCTACATCACTCAACAATCAAGATAGTGCCCCATGGACATGGCCACAGGCCAGTCCAGTGAAGGAAATTCCCCAATTGAGGCTCCCTCAACTCAGATGCGTCAAGTTGACACTAAAGTTATCCAGCACAGAGGCTAACATTGAGAAATTTTAACTCATATTTTTATTACCCATATATTTTTGTTCCATGCAACCACTTCTGAGCCTACAGAACTCTTTTGTTTCCCCAGGAAAGGAGATATAAGAAGCCCAGTGAATAAAGACTGGAATTCTTGGTTCTTTAGTTTCACATAGCTTTCTAAAGTCATGACTAATGTGGTCACCTCCCATGAACCTGGAGCTGTGGTCTCCTCTTGTGAGCTAGTGCTGTGGTCCTCTTTTGTGAACAGAAACTGTGGTCCTGCCTTGGGAGCTGGAGTAGTGGGCACTTCTAGTGAGGTGGAGCTGTGGTCCTCTTCTGGCAGTTGCAGTAGAGTAGTGACCTCCCCACCATGAACCAGAGTTGTGATCCCCTCCTATGGGTCTGAGCTGTGGTCTACTCCCATGAACTAGGTCATGATCCCCTCCTGTGAACTGGTGCTGTGGTACCCTCTTGTGAGCTTGAACTCTGTCCCCTCACATAAGCATAAAGCTTTAGGCCCCTACCATGAGCCACAGTTCCACATCCCTCAGGGTGGTAGGCTAATGGAGTAAAGTGGAAAATGGAGAACTTCCTGATGTTGAGCAGCAGGTTCAGTCTTCTCTGAAGTGACTCTATTTCCTGTAGCCTCCAGGTTGTACATAATAGAGACCCTGCCTCTTATATTGGGGATGGAAAACTCTATTTACAAATTCTAGTCTTGGGAGGACTGATTCTCTGGAGCAAACCTCCTACCCTGAGGGCCAGTTGTGAGTATCCAGGCCTTGATATTAGACTTGTCCCATTATCAAGTGCCAGATTTTCCACTATTTTTCTGTTATTCTTCTACAGCTCTAATATGCTTCCACCTATACCCTAATTGAACTTCTAGAAATTAAAAAAAAAAATAGCTGTCTAGGAAATTTTAAAAGAAGAAGAAAGAAAGAAAGAAAGAAACTGTCTCAAAAAGACCAAAAAAAAAAAATCACACTCTAGGAAGTTAAAACAATGTAATGTAATAACTAGACTGATATAATTCTCAAACTACAAATATGTAACTAGATCTTAGAATATAAATTTGAAATTCTGCACGTCTCCTATTATTTTTGAGTATTGTCTACTGACAAAGCTGCACCACCAAGCTTCGACATGTGAATTTTGTTACTGTTCCTATAATGTGAATTTGCCTCTCACTCCCTTTCCAAAATCTCCACCTGCACAATGTCATTCCATGTAATCATGTTACTTCTTAAAGAAAGCAATGTTAATAAAATGTTTCATAAATAAAATATTTGTAGCCAAAACAAGAATCTGAAATTCAAAGATTTCACTTGCAAAAGCCATGCAACCTGTTTAGTTGTAATTGTCTTAAAGCTGATGCTATGAGCAACTGATTTTGAAATGAAGATGTGAAGTCAGGCAGACTTTTCCTGTCTTATAATTTGCAAAACTGTGAGTTAAGAGAGAGAAAGCAGGGAGGAGGACAAGAGACAGAACCTACGAGATGATAAAGATTAATTAAGGGTGAGTTCTACTGAGATAGAGCTGGAAACCTTATAAGATAAGACCTTCCAGGACTCTCTGTCACTCTGAGCCACATAAGGACACAGCTAGGAGGCAGTTTACAACTCATAAAGAAAGCCCTTCCAGGAACCGAATTGTCTCACATCTCAGCCTCTATAAATGTGAGAAATAAATTCTTGGGTTTGGATTTTAGCAACCCCGTATGTGATATTTTGTTATGGATCCTAACTGGCTGATAAAAGATTTCATTCTCGGGGAATCATTGAACTGGGTGTGGTAGTTCATTCTTGGCATCCCAGTGCTTGGGAAGCTGAGACAGAAAGATTGCTATGAGTTTGAGGATAGTGTGAGCTAGCTAGTGCTTTCTAGGCAAGCCTAGGATACAGCATGAGATATCTGCCTCAAACAAAACAAACAAAAGAGAAAATGTGACTAATTTTGAAAGACTAACTCAAAGAAACTGTGCTTTCCAATATTATTTTATTGTCTAAAATAAATGTATGTAAAGCAGTAGGTTGATATGAATAAATAAAGAAAATCTAGGATTAATCTGGGATATAGAGCAAGCCTGAAATTCCAATACTCTGGAGAACAAGGCAAGAGGATCCTAACTTGAGACCAAATTGAGCCACAAGTTCTAAGCCAGCATGAAGCTACAAACCAAGACCCTGTCTCAAAAACTCAGAACAAAGGAACAAACACCCTAAAAATCTACCAGTATCACAGGAACTTCTGATGGGAAAATGTTTTCATTTTCAGAACGCCCTTGAATTTATTTATTTCCCCATTGCAATTTAAAACATTTCAATTCTCCTCTTGGTTTTTCTTTAGCTCTAAACAGAGAAGGGAACACAACAGAGTAATTTATAAGACAAAACACTGGATTACAGCAAATTCCACATCATGAGCAAAGATGACGATTTGAGTCTTCCGATTACTTTTACCAAATTGATTTGGAAATATTTCTCAATATATCTGTGTAGCACAGCTAAAGAATGAATGTTGTCTTATTTTTTCAACCCGGAAGGACACTTACCTAATCATAATTTATAGTTTTGTTTACCTGTCTATTGTGAAAGCTAATTACTTGTCTGACTAAGAGTTTCTGCTCTATTAAGCCATTGGTGAGTCAAAGCACAATTTAAATTTTTATCTGTGCTTCCAGTACACAGGTTTTACACCTCTTATCAGACCCGTTCAAGTTTTGTGTGAATGGATGGCCTTCGGAGAACTAATGTACCATTAATAATTTTAAAGCACGGCCAGTAGAAACTGCAAAGTACACCAACGAGGAGCAAAACTCAGGTCACTTGGTTCGTGGTGACTTAGTTGCATGATCCAGACAGCAGGTTACTTGTCCTGCCATGAAAATAGTTCCACCCGAAGTGAATTGAGTACTTCTTGACTGCGATTTTTAAAAGTCCCTGTTCCACATTTCCTGAACTACTCATATAGCAAACTACCCCATCATTCAAATTCGGGAACTAATGAAAACATGCTTAAGAAGTATTAAAAGAAGCCAAAAGGCATAAAACAGCCAACATGTATAACTTCTAATTTCCTACACTTGCCCTATTTATAAATTTCAATGACTATGACGTAGTAGATCCAGAGACAATAGGTCCCGTTAAACAGTAGCTCAGGTAAGTCCTCCCCCAACTTTCTTATTCTGGGAAGATCTGTAATAAAAAAGGTTACCTCCCACAGAGAATAAACTTCAGTCAATACAGTTTCTTATTCTATAAATATGTGATGTTAACAATAATATCTCCTTTACAGAATCATTGAAAGGATCAAACTAAGGAGTGATAGATTACAGTACTATTGTTACAATGTTAGAATTATCTTCAGAATTTTCATGGAAGAGGGTGTGTTGATATTAAAAATATATCTTAAAATTTTAATAGTAACGTAACTAGTGAATTGATTTTAACTTGTACCCAGTGACAATCAAATGAAACAGATGACATCTGTAGATGATTTTATCAGTTACAATGCAGACAAAGCAGTATGCATAATTACTTGGCGACTTAAGGCTTACATTAACAATGGCTGATGCTAGTCCATATATGATCTCTAGACAGAATGCTATGTATTTATTTATTTTGTGATACTGGGTTCAAACTCAGTACCTTGTGCATGCTAGTCTGGGACTGTACCACTGGAGCACATATCCAGCACTAAAAGGGAATTTTATTAAAGAATAAGAACTCATAGCCAAGGATCACTTAAGAGAGAGATTGGGAAAATATTTTTAAGAATTCCTTTTATGCTTTTAATCATCTTTCTTCCCACAAAGAGTTTGTTACATATAATAATCAGATAACCATTGAAAAGTAAAAAAATGGAATTAGAAATAGTCATCAGAAAACATAAAGTTTGAAAGACCTTACTAGTTCAGACTATTTCAGTGACCACCTGGAGCAACTTATGTACCACTATTACTCACAAATGAAAGGGAATTGTTCATCAAAAGGTGATAATGATATTGGCCGTACATTGCCTTTTAACTTTTGTTTTAGACAATGGTAATTATATGTATTAAATAGTCTGTCCTACCATAGGGCTCACTTGGAAAAGTGTCTGCCATGCAAACATGAGTCCCCAAGTGTGATCTCTAGAATTCATGAAAAACGAAAGCTTGATGTGGTAATGTGCACTTGTAATTCCAGCACTGAGATCCCAGGCAGATCTCTGGAGCTCTCTGGCCAATCAGCTTGTCCTACTTGGTGTGGGTAGAGCTTGAAATATGACCCCTTAGGGTGTCTTTCAGCCTCAGCACACACATGCATGTGCATTCACCCACATGTGCACCTGTACACATGTGAACACATACATACACGAACAATATTACCCTTACATGAAAAGGACTATTAATCCAGATTGATTGGTATTTGGCCCTAATGTCCCACGCTATCGTCTCGCCAGCAAGAACGATGCGGCACACTCAGGATCCTTCTGCAGAAAAGCTTTAATGCATCTTGAGAGGGAGAGCATAAGCTTACAGGCCGAAGACCCCGAATGTCGGAAACCCAGCCCTTATATAGGTTAGTAAGCCCGTCTTGGACGTGGCAACTCTTGATTGGTCGCAAACTCATCTGCCCATATCACGCCACGAGGTAGGCAGAGACTAGAAGGTGGAAAATTACTTCGGGCATGCGTACTGACTTATTTACTGCTCAGCATGAACCGGATGTGAGCGCCATCTTGTAATGGCGTCTGCAGGGACGGCAGGCGGCTCCCCACACCCTAAGATTAAAGATGTTTCAATATGGGCAAGTCAATGAATAGAAGAAGCCATAGCAAGAGACTATTGAAAGTCAACGCTTAATCAACTCAGAACCTATTGAGCACAGAAAATTTCGTCCATCTTCCTCTGCAACATTTTTTGCTGCCTTATTCTTGAACTCTACTTGGCAAAGAAAGTGGCCATTCAAAATATACTTCCAAACAATGCAAATTCTTCTAAAAATATTGGAGAAGTTGTTTTAAAGCTACATTTGTTAAAATTTGCTTTTGTGTAAGTATCTTTTAAAGACTTGTTTTAAAACTATCATTGCAAAATTCTGGCTTATCTTTTGTAATAGAAAAATTCTAAAATTTTACTTAAATGGAGTTTTAAATATAATTCAGTCAAGCTCCCCAAGCTCTGTGTAATTGCTCTGTGTTATATGAAAAACAGGATGACAACTTTCTATATATGTTTCTTTGAAGGTAATCATCAGGGGGCACCAGACCAAAGTGTAGGAGGAAAGCATCATTTTTCACAAGAAACATTCAGTGTAGATCCACTACTCTGAGATAAAAAAAAAAAAAAAAAAAAAAAAAAAAATCAGTGACAATTTATCAACAACCTCATTATCAAGAAATATTCACAGAGGCTACTGATGTGTACAAGTGCTTTGTGCAAGATTCCTTTAGTTTCTTGGCAGTCTAAATTCCCTAAAGACCCTAAAAGTGTAAAACAGTTTATAAATAACTTAGAAACAGAAAGGTTATAATGGATTCAGAAATGTAATGTTTAGCATTCTCAATAGGGCACAACTATTTCTGGCATCTACATGGCATGGCACATAATTTTAAAGAATGAAAAAAAATACAAAAGCATGAAGCATTGTATTTACATTTAAATAATAAGCTTTAGCCAATGTCTACATGATTCATGTATCCAGCTGTTCAAGATTATTTTCTCTGTTTTCGTTTTGCTTTCTACTGCTTTGTCCTTCAGTATGGCATAGCACTTCAGTAGTTTAGATCAGCCGGTTTTACAATGCAGTTTTGTCTCTTTGATAGTACAATCAGTGGACAAAGAGAGGATAACAGGATTTGAATATGTTCATAATATATTGCATACATGCATTAATTAAAATTTAAAAGCGGTATTTCATATCAACCAAGGAAATATATAGCTACCTACCATAAGTATAAGTAGTGAAATTTTGAAAATATAATAAAGTCAAAATCATACTTAAAAAGCACCAATCAATCCTAGAGATTTATCAACTTATCCCTTTGTACAGATACAGTATTTATACATCCTAAGGCTTATACAGTATTTTGTGCTTACTACTTTGCTTTGTTAATAGTAGGGAAATGTTTCATGAATTAGATCCAAGAAGAGAATAATATTTGGAGTCGTAATCACAAAGTGACACCTAAAAGTTTAGTGGGGAAGAAACGATTAGAATTTTTTCAATCTATACTAATCATATTTTTTGAGTGGTCTCTCCACTTTGTTTCACAACTGCTTTTTTCAATGAGTTAAAACTATTTGAATTAACACATAAAAAGAAAGATTACACTGGAGACTGGATATTCAGTTCTAATCCATCGGTCTAATACCACAGCCAGTATGGTTCAAATTTAAAAATCTCCTTAACATTTCGATCTTTGGTTTGTCATCCAGAAAACAAGGGCTTAGATTGAAGCATGGTCATGTGACTATGCTTAAGAAGATGCCTTTTTAAAAATAAGAAAATTTATAAGTGTAATCATGATCATTATCTTCTAAAATAAACAATCTGGGCTTGGTGCCTCCTACATCTTGTTTGATTTCCCTGCCTATGCTTCATTTGTGAACTTCAACATCAGGCCTTTTATCTGAAAAGTCCTGATGTGGACTTTTATCATTGCTCTCTGAAACTTTTCATTGGCAAAAGACTAAGCCTTACTCAATGATGTTGCAATCCAATATCATTTTCAACTTCTGCTTCTGTATTGGTTTCAGCCTGTGCTCCTGACTTTTCTATTGTCAGCTTGCTTCAGATCTCAGATCTCAAGACAGAAGATAACCAGCAAGCCTTCTTTTGGTTCTCATTTTCTTTCTGTCTTTCTTTTTCCCATGGGGAGGAGATTCCATAGTCCTAACACATCTAACATAGGGCGAGAATAAAGATTTTAAAATAAAACTTTAATCCTCCTCATTGACACAATACCTGTAAGTCAGCAGAGACCTTCACTTCTCTCAGACACAAAGAGTCAATGAGATTGACTCACTGAATATTTCTACTCTATTCACAGAATACACAGAACACAGATTTTGGTTGACCTTTGGATTTTTTTCAGGCTCCTTTTGGCTTTGACATTTTACTCTCCTGAATTAAATCTTTTAATGATAATTTTGAATTGGCCTATTTCTTTGTGCTGTGACTTAACTCTTCCTAGCATCTTTCATTTTAAACTGTAAATTCTTACCTCAGTAAAGATAAACATTGGTGGATTAGAACCTTATGTCCTTATGAAGACACACTCACATATTCAAGTCTCATCATATGATATTATTAATCATATTAAGTCTGTATTCCTCCAAAGACTAGCTACTTCAGAATGATAGGTATCAGGCAAAGGGTACAGAAGAGCATAAGATAAGATTTTCTCTATCACTGGCCACTAGTCAAATACAAATCAAAACCTCAAGGCAATACCACATACCCTACAGGATGCCTACAGATATATACAGGGGAGTGATGTTGAGGATGTGGAGACATTGAAACTGCCATGCACTGCTATTAAAGACTGTGAAAGCAGTGCTTATTCTTCAATGGCTTAAACCCTGTCTGTCTGTATGTCATGACAGAATTTCCATAATAGCCAAAAAGTGGGGGAAACTCAAATGTACATCAACTGGATAAGCAAAATGTAACTAATTCACATAATGGAATATTATTTGACAATCAAATAAGTGATATACATGATATAAGAACAAACTTTGCAATCTACCTGAAAGAAACCAGAACCCAACGCTACATATTACCAGGTTACATATTTATGGCATACCTAGAATAGGCAAATTCAGAGAGAAAGCTGATTAATGACTTTCTAGGTTTGCGATGGGTGGGGACGCTAAACAATGGAGAATAATTGCTGAGGAGTGTAAGTTTCTCCTGCAGTAATGCAAATGTCCTGGACTTGGTCAGCAACTGATTTCAGAACCATAAAATACTAAAAGCTATTGACTATGTCACTTGAAATTGTTTAACTGTATATGTGGATTGTGTCTCAGTAAAGCTATTATATTTGAAAATGAAAGTGAAGACAAGTATAAAACTGAAAGACAAGTTCTAAGCAATGTCTTTGCCTCACTTGAATGAAGAGATAATAAAACTTAGGCCTGACCTCTTGTTCTAAATGCCTGTGTGCAATGAATCTCAGATTCTTGGAAAATTCCATAAAATTAAGGGAAGTGAAATGAGCCTTTGCTTAATTATTGCATTGCAGAAGGACAGCACTCACTGAAGCCTGAACTAGCAGGAGAGTGATTCAATACCCTATCTTTTTATAGCTACAAGAAGGAAAACAAGCAACCACTTATAGCTTTTAGACCCAGACTTGCAATTTAAGCCTAAGAAAACTATAATGTTGTAACAGCTATATCATAAAGTGCAAGTAAGAAAATGTTGTACCTAAGAAAATATTCACAAAGATGCATAATGTGAAATTATGCTTCCTAAGATTGGCTAACGAGCAATCAGTGAGAGTAAGATTCTTGTCAGGAGAGAAACTGTTCACACCCTGATGTTTATACAGTATCCCAAAATACTTGAGTGTATCTTATTTAACCTCAGTCATAGCCTCTTAGAATTGGAAAATCAATCCACTGCGAAATTTAAGATGGAATGAAAACTAATAGTGACTGATCATTTTAGAATCTGCATGTAGGCAGAACTTAAAATCAACATGCAAATTTTGCTTCGTACTTATATAATAACAGATTCTTCGTGATCACTGGAATTCCTTTAATGCATTGCTCACATTTGTAACTCTGGCATATATGTGATACAAGTCAGTTTTTCTATGTGATACATTGCAAGTCATCAGAAAATCAGTGGACATTGATCAAGAATGTTTACAAATCACTTTAATGCATTCGAGTACATGAAGATGCAGGCTAAATTATGTCACATAAATATCACCAAGCCAATATATGCCTGCCTCCATTATCCATGCCTGGTATCCTGAGTGCTTAAAATTGGGATGTTATAAAATAACCTACTGAGATCAGCTAAGCCCACACCCCCCAAAAGAAACATGTATAGAGAACGCAGTTTTGTAGTATTAGCATATACCTAATTATAATCAGTAAGTATCGATATTACACAAATGTATTTTGATATTAATTGTTGTTCGCAGGGGCCAGGTGATGGCATGAATTGCTAATTCCAGCACTCAGGAGATGGAGACAGGCGTATATTTGTGATATCAAGTCCAGCCTGGTCTACATAGTGAGTTCCTAGCCTTAAACAAACAAATGTGATTCCTTGTACCAAGTAGTTGTCGTGAGTTCTTAATGTCTAATGTCATTAGTTTGGTTATGGATATTTTCACATATTTTCATGACCTACTTTCTATTATAATACTGCCTGGTGCTTGAGCCTCGCTACCTGTGTGTGATGGGTATTTTTTCTCAGTTAAAACTCATTATTATTTGTAGCAAGCCATTGGTTTTCATAAATTGATTTCTGTGAAGATTTACTTTTCCCAGTAAGCCTTGTAAAGGATGGCTGTTACATTTACTTGCCTTCTTCAAGAAAATTGTACTAGAAGTTACAGGAATTTCCCTTTTATTAAAAGGCTTGCTTTCAAAGCTGGGTATAGTAGTGCATTCTTGCAATCCTAGCACTTAGAAGACTGATCAAGAGGATTGCCATGAGCTCAAGGTCAGCTTGGGCTGTAGAGTGAGATTCTGACTCCACTATAAGGAAGGGAAAAAGTCTCTTCTAATCAGTGTCTATATGATAGATAAGTTCTTCCATTGCTCAGTACCATGAATTCACCTGTGTTAAACATAGAACGCTCTCTCAGCTGTATCAGTTCCACTATCTCAGGATTTACTATTGATCAACTAGTAATGCATTATAGTAGAACTTTACTAACCAACTAAAAGTCATTACAGATGCTCTTCTAGTTCAGATTGTTCAGCTTATAATTTTACATCAGTTAAACCTCTATCAACATTAGTTTTAAAAGAAGGTATGCAAAAGTGGAATTATTTTAGATGAAATTTTGAAAGCTGTGAAATGATGGATATGCGTGCTTCTCAAAGGACCTTATATTATGTTTCCTTTCCATAACAGCATTGTGAGGGATGGCAAGTCTCCACAAAAAGCAACATTCAGGAACTTGTTGAGCCTTTATATTACTCTCTTTGAAATAAATAAAAGGAGTGTGTCATTAAGTTCTGTTAATAAGAGAAATACCTAATATCTTGCATTTAAAGAATGATTAAATTGTCAATACATGATTTTGCTAAATGCTGAAAAATTTTAAACTGCTTT
>NW_008338118.1:1542360-1551376 GCF_000622305.1 Nannospalax galili | reverse complement strand
TATTTAATAATATTCTAAATGTATTCAATTCAGAAAGTATTGTTAAGATTGCTCTTCACTAAATAACAATAATTGAAATTATTAACCTTAAAAGGCATCACCACTACATGGTGAATTCCTATAACATATTTGTCTATTGCTGTTTAATAAAATATCACAGAGTAACTAAATTAAAATAGTATGCACTTATCTCATAGTTTATATGGGTTAAGAGTTGGAACATGGTTTGGCAGCATCCTATGCTTAGGATCTTGCAAGATTTCAGACTTAGGTCAGGCAATATCTAGGGACTGGTGAAGGCTTTGCTTCTAGATTTTCTTAGGTTGTTTGTATAACCCACTTCTTTGCAGTTATAGAACTGAAATTCTGCTTTCTTGCTGATTATCAGACAGAGACTACCTACAGTTCCTTGCTGTATGCCCCTTCCCAACATGGCTTCTGATTTAACTGTGCTAGTAGAGTCTTTAGCATGCCTCATCAGTGAGGGAGACTGCTTTTTACATAATTCAGTCACATAATTTACATTTCATATCTATCTATGATAGATAGAAGTTTAATAAAAATTTTAAAGGCAGTGAGGAGAAACCACTCTTTTAATCGTTTTTCTATCACTTCAGTAAATCATTTTATGCTATGTTAGTCATGTTGGTTGGTATAACCATATTTTAAACAATGAGGAGATGAATGAACAAGTGCTGGCTCTGTGGAGGAAGAAAGATCACAGAGTATCATTCCTATTTTCTGTGATTTTCAAAATCATTTTCTTCTTTTTTGTAGACTGAAATAATAGAAAAATCTGTGTTCCCTCCAGGGGATTATAAGCTGGATTTCTGAAAAGTATATTCTTGATTCACTAATTGAAGTTTTCATTCCTTCCATGACTTCTTTAAATTGCAACAAGTGCATTGTCAGTAGAAAAGGGTGACACTTGAGTAAAGAGAAATGGATAATTTCTTTCATTTCCCTTTAATGTTTGACTTAGAATAGAGTTCAAAGTTTAAACAACATTCGAAGGTACATGTGAATGTGAAAATGAGATTTTGTATGTCTCAGGTTGAGTGCAAGAACTTTTTTGTGACACTTTGTATCAAAGTGTCTTATATTATGAGGAATCATTACTCAAACACATAGAGTATATAATGCCTTTTGTAGATTTATTCACCCTTTCCCTTCTATAATATTTATGTTAATGGCAGAGAAAACATCATTTGTTATACTCAATGTAGTTTTATAAAAAAAAAAAAAAAAAAAAAAAAAAAAAAAAAAAAGACTAATGAAAGGTCCAAAAAGATCAAAAGTAGTGAGAAGTTTTCTGATGTGGTTCTTCCTGGCTTACACTGTTCTAGATTGGTCATTTACTAATAAAAACTGCTCTGTTGTTACAGAACCCAAATCATTATATGTGTAGTAACTGATTTCTTAAACCAAAGGTAATTTTATTTGGGGAAAATGTTAAATTTTGCTAAAATATCGAAAACCATGATTTAGGCTATACAAATCACATTGTTTTGGGGAAAAAAAATTTTAAGTAGGAGAAGTTTGAGGAGTAATATCATTCCATTGAGAGAAAAACTTTATAGGAACTCTTAAGACAACTTCCCCCAACACTTTGGGGTAACATTCTTTGGAGAAATAAGCAATGGACTCACTCTCCATGCCTGGAATTGAATGTAATTGCCTTTTCTTTGGCGGACATAGTACACTAGATTTTAGGAAGAGTTTCCCTAAATCCTGGATGTTGCCACTGGAGCAGCAGTATATGGTAAAGCAAGGATACTGTGCTGTTGCTGATTTACTTAGATGTATCTTAATAGGTTCCATTTAATCTTTTTTTTTGTGTATAGTATGCATGTTCTCTACCAAGCAGGGCACAGATCAGAGGCCCCCTTACCAGGGTTTAAGGGTTGTACTTGTCAAAACAGCCTAATAAATCCTGTACTATTTCTATACTCATTTGATAGTAATAAAGAAACTAGGGCACAGGAGGAAAGTGAGCTGCAGATTGGTAACCCAAGAATGGCCAGCTAGCAGATTCCGTAGTCAGGTCCAGCCCAATCAAAAAAAGCCCAGAATTCACAATTGAACAACTACCAGAAGGAAAACTGAGAAGCTTTTAGAATTCATGATGTAATGTCCTATGTTGTTTCTCATACACTACCCACAGACCTCAAAAGTCCCCCATCTTTGGTGCTGTCCTCTCTACTAGAGAGTTCCTTGATGATGGATTGATGTTTTTAATCTCCTATAGCTTTGACTGGACTGCTTTTATGTTTATTGTCATTCCTTTATCTTTCTTTTATTTTTCCATCTTCCATTTCTTCTTCCTCTCCTCTCTTCTGTGATTATAGTCATCTGTTTTTAGTACTTCCCATGTGCGTGTTTTAGCTTATGCAAAACCAAAAAGAAAAACAGCAGACAAAAATTGTGTTTTATCCATCTACCATTGTCTTCCATAGACATAGAGATTTCACGCTAACAGATTCAATCATGCACCTGTGAAATTACGGAAATGCAATACTACTTTGACGTAATATTTTTCAGGGTTGTGACATTTTTGTTTGTGGAAAACAGAATACTTGAATGTATAGCCTTTGATTGCACTCTGCAGTCCCTTTGGATTCAGTGTGATTTTCCACATTGACTGAGCTTTTCTTTCATTTACTATGATCTCAGTTTTGCTTATGATAAAGAAAGCACATATTGCTTTTTATTGTCTGTGGAAACTGGGTGGTGAAAAAAAGCATTCCAGAATTTGTCTTTAAGCACAGTGTTTTTAATTTTATTTATCCAATCTTATTTTCTCCAATCTTATTTATCAAATATTACTGAATGTTCTGTTTCTGGTCAAAGTGGGCAGTGCAACAAACTATCTCCATGAGACAACTGAGCAAATTCTATGACCATCCCCTGTCATTTAATTATTTTGTATTTTTAAAGGAAACTTCTTCAAAAAGTATTATTTGAAAATACTTCAGAGTGAGAATTAAATAAAAGAGCCTGTTGTCATCCAGTGCCTCAAAGACTTTTCAAGTGGTACTATTACTAGAATGAGAAAAAAAGCAAGGTATGCTTTGAAGGTTAGTGCAGCAAATGAGTTTTGCTTTAAAATGTATTATAGATAAGACTGAGCTAAAGTAATTTAAATCCTAGAGTACTACTTAAACTTTATTTCTTTAAATAAAACAAATAATTGCACTATTATTGTTTTTCTTCAAATGTCTTAAGAGAAAACAAAAAAAACCCATGAGAAGTATAATCCTGTTTCTATGTAACAATCTGGGAAATTAGGGGCCATTTTTATATTTATCAACTCTTCTGCATAGAAACAAGATAGAAGAATCTTTAAGAAAGAAATTTTGCCCCTCCATAGTTTGTGCAGATATTACGTTAGTTCTGATTTATATAGAGGTTGGATGGATCTTGATCTAATGACTTGATGGAAATATCACTAAATGTTGACAGGTAAATTTTGTCATTGTTCTTATACTCTGACTTCTAAAAGAGAACATCCACAAATAACCACATACATCTTAAAGGAGTTTCTAAAACTTTTCTGCTTGGGGTTCATGTATGGGAGCATGCTAAGGCTAATGGAAGAGATTAAGAATTTGAATTCTCCTCCTTTAATTGTTGGCAGTCAGTTAAAGCTCTAAAATATGCTAGTGAAAACTACCTTACTAGCAATGCATACAAATTCACAAAATTATCCTGCAGCTTTTCAAAGCACAGAGTTCTATTAGCATCCAGTGTCCATTTAGTATATGAAAAGTTTAAAAGTTTTATATTTTCTTTTGTAACTTGTGTTTTGGACACCCCCTTTTTATATACTTTAACACGATTTTAGAAGGATAACTATTAACATGGAATTGTTTATAAAATTCAGAGTCTTCTTTCCTGTGTCACTTGTGGAGGAAATTTTGTACCAAATCCATTCCCCATCCCCTCTTCCACAAATCTGCACCTCCACACTTAGAGCAAACGTTTTTAAAGGTGAAAGCTTTCAAAGCTGAAACATGTCAGAAAAGGCTTCCCAAGACTTCATTCTGTGGTTTAGGAAGGAGTGGATATCTGTTCTAAAATCACTTGGTGAGCCCTTTGTAAACCTACCTGTTTCATTCTCTGGAGCCTTGGTGTAGAAGGAAAAGGTGGCATGTTGAAGAGTTGCTTGACTCTTGTTTACAGTCATTTCACTTACATCTTACATCCTGTGGAAGCATACTCAAGCAATGGAATCTTAATTAATTCAAAAGTTTCTCATAATGAAGCCATTGTTAATGCTGTGTAGGAGAAAATAGGCCTTAGGACAACTGACTGACCGAGGCATTGAAAATATTTCAGGTTTTTGGCGAAAGCCAAAATGTCACAAGATCTCTGTTCTGCCCTTTGCCTTCAGCCCACAGCTCCAACTAACCTAAAGAGCCCCCAAACACAGCCATCCAAAATTTCATCTCCTGTGGGAGACAAGGAATGGGGTCGTTTTGGATGGATCTTTTGATAGTTAACTAGAGAAGGAGGAGGGATTCCTGAGCTTGACAAATAGGGAGCCTTATTTGATACAATTTTTTGTATTTGGGGAAATTTCTTAAGCACACTCGGTTACCCTGATATGTCTAAAAATGTGCCTTCATTAGGGTGAATAATCTTTCTTTAAGTATGCAAGGCTCTTGTTAAGCCAGAGGAACTTAAATGAATATGTGTGTATCCTCCTAATTTGTTTTAGAAGATTCAATGAGTTCAACAACCAGAAGTTTTTGCTTCAGTGGAAAAAGTTATTCAATGGGTAGGAAGTTAAGAGCTGAGAGACAGGGCACAGTGTATACAGTACAGAGGAGAGCTTCCAAGTGGCATCTTTGATTGGAAAAAAAAGTTTCTAAAGGATTTCTCTAAGGTAGGTATTATCATGGGAATTTCCACAGCAAGGCATTTGAGCATGAAAATTATAAAGAAAAATAGCAGCAATATTCTGTTAATTCCTTTTCCATTTTCTAGAATAAACATGCATTGACTTAAAAATGCAAAACTTAGAAAAATGGAAAATAGGAATTTCATTCCCTACAAATAATTTACTATTCCATTGCAAATGTCGTATGTGGGACTGGAAAGGTGGCCCAGTGGTTAAGAGCTCTGGCTGCTCTTACAGAGGACCAGGTTTGATTTTCAGCACCCACAAGGTTTATAGCAACCATGCATAACTCCAGTTCCAGGGGATCTGATGCCCTCTTCTGTCCTCGGCAGACATTACACAACATGGGTGCACTCACATACATGCACGCAATACACTCATACACATAAAATAAAAATAATAAAATAAAAAACAAATGTCATATGCATTTAATTTAAAAATAACTTTAAGCTACACAAAATATACTGATAAACATTATTCATAATCCTCACAGCTTTCAAGGACTAGCTATAGTTAATCACTGTTGATTGGTCAGGTGAAGCAATTAATTTTGTTACATTAAGCCATTCAATCCTGAATAGTTAATTTTAATAAATCAACTTGAAGTTCTAGATAATTAAGTCTAGCCTAACTAATGGCAAGATAATACAGAGCATATCATACAATTACTTAAATAAATGTTCCACTGACCGTACATGTGAAGTTGCCAGGACCAGCTTAAAAATAGAGCTTCTCATGAAGCTGGTATGGTCTGGCAACTAGCTACCCTTGAAGCCTGCTTTCTTGGTCTTCTCTGTGTTCCTCCTACTTTCCAAGCACCTTCAGGTCACCAGATCTTTGCACTTGTCATTCTCCGCTTGAATGCCCACCTGACATTGTATGGCTCAGCTTCTGTCTTCATTCAGCTCTGTATACAAACCTCACCATAGCCTACCCCTGACCACCCTGTCACTCACAGACTCCTGAATCTCTATGAATTAATCACCAAAGTGTCTATCAAATGTCCATTGCCAATTATTTGTTTACTTGTTGATAAACGTATAAAAATAACTCCATGACTGATGTTCAAAAAAATACTAATAAAGCTTTGGAACTTGAACAGATTGACCACAATTCATCAAAAGCAGAGGTGTACAGGAAATTTCACTGTATATCTTCAGAAACCTGAATGGATGGCAGAATCTTTTCATAGGATGTGATTACAATGAATTGTAAAACACTATGTGAATAGGGAGGATTATTATTGTCTTGAATAATAAAACTGAAACCAAATGAAATAAAATGTCAAGAAAAGAAAAACAATATTAAAAATGAAATCTGCGTACATACATACCCACAAAAGGACAATAAACGAACTACTTGAATTTTAGATTTTCTGTGTTTTATGTAAAAATGCAGATTGCAATAATAAAACTTAGTTACAAACTAGCAAGATTCAATGCATGCTTAAATATATAACACAAATTATGTCAATTCTCCCTGTGGGTATTGGAGTGAATTCCTTCTGAATAGCAAAATTTTAGTTGAGAAATAAAGTCAAAGTATTTTATAGAGTTTGGGACTAGGCAAGTATTTGTTTGAGTGAAAACCTTAATGTATCTGTGTGATGTTTTTATTTGTGAGCTTATTACAGTAATTTTATTTAATAAAAATCTTAGTAGAAAGCTGAGCATGGTGGAGGACACCTTTAATCCTAGCACTTGGGAGGCAGAGGCAGGCGTTCGAGGCCAGCCAGGTCTACATAGCAAGTTCCAGGACAACTGGGGCTACAGAGAGACCCTCTCTCAAAAATGAGAAAAAAAAATCTTAGTAGGATTTTTATTTACATTCCACTGATCTACCAAGACCATGAAGTATATAGAATTACTTCAGACCAAAACTGATTTTTTCTATTCCAAAATATACCGAATTATCTGACTTAACCATCTGTAGTTCTCAAATTTTAAGCACACAAGCTGAAGGTTAAATTGGTTTGTGATTTTAACACAGTAGCTGTACAGTGAAGCTTGAGACTTAACTTCCTAACAAGCTGTCACAGATTATTACTGCTGCTTTTACTGCTGGTTGGTCCTGTTCTTGGACCATATTTTGGAAAGTGGTCATCCACGTCAGTATTTTATGATGGCATTCTTGGTAATAAAAGCATGTTTTGTATCTGTTGATGGCTATTGAATACTTGAATGTGACTTTTATAATTGGAAACCTGAAATTTATTTAAAGTATTATTTTAAATTTATTCACATAAGACTGATGCTGTATACTGTATCAAGTAGGATTTTATATAACATAATGAATTACAAAATTGTCACTTATGGATGTACACCATCTGGGGATGTGCTGTATCTTCTAAGTCTTCTGGGGAGTGCAGATATTCTGGCTATGGGACAAAGCGTGTGGACAATTTTCTCAGTTGAGATTTATAATCCTGGCAGCTATTGACAGAGAAAGTTCATTCTGGAATGCTCTGAATTTCACTTAGAGAAGTCTGAAAAATACAAAATGAGCCACCAAAAATGTTGCAGCCTATTAAGGAGCTTTTATAGCAATACAACTGATTCTTGCTCTTTTCTCTTTGAGCTGGGTGAAATGTACAGAAATCATACACAACAGGAGGAAGAGCCTTCTACAGTCAAAACTTGATTTTGCCAAATGATACCAATTTTAGATAAGCATTTACTCCTAGACTGTTTCCAACAGGATAATGACAACATCAAAGCAATTTCAGAATCATGTAATAATAGAGCTAAAAATCCCTTGCAGCCCAGACAGAGAATCATAAATTCAATTTCAATTCTGTCCTTGCTCTTGATTTCCCTTACTTCCTGTCTTGGCCTTGGGCAAGATGCTCTTCATCACACATAGTGTTCAGCAGACAGATTAACATGGAAATGTGACAAATGGTGATGTGAGCATTCATTGTTCCAATAAACATAATCATTATAATACTGACAATGGTGATGAAAAAAACAATGATGTACCCTTGTTTTTTAGTTTGTTTCTCCATTTCTGTGACAAAATACTCTGACCAATATGAATTTGGGGGAGGAAAGGGCTTATTTGACTTACATCTCTCTGGTCACAGTTCCTCATGATCCCAAGGTAGGAACTCAGGGCAGGAACCTGGAGGTAAGAGCTGGACCACAGGCCATGGAGGAACGCTGCTTACTAACTTGCTCCTCTAGCCTCTGCTCAGCCTGCTTTCTTATACAATACAGAACGACATACCCAGGGTTGGCGCCACCCACAGTGGGCTGGACTCTCCCACATCACTCAAAAATCAAAAAAATACCCCACAGGCATGGCCACAGGCCAGACCAATGGAGGAAATTCCACAATCGAGCCTCCATCTACCCAGGTGTGTCAAGTTGACAACTAGAGCTGTCCAGCACAAGCACACTTTGTGAATTATTTTGAAGTCTACAGATTATTATATATAATATTCTTACTGATTTTGAGTTGGGATAACAAACAAATGACTCGGGAAAAACAGCTGCCCAAGATTTTGCTTTAGATTTGTGGCTTTTCTTGATACTCGTCCAACAATGTGGTCTGAAGAGCCTTAGGTGATGTTTGATGTTGTCCAGCCACCATTCTCCTCTTGCTTACCATCATCACTGTTGTCTTTATCCTCATTTTCACTTTTACAACACTGGTCCTCAAAGCTACAACAGAGGTAACAGTATGCTTCATGATTTTGTGACTTGTCTAAGATCAAGTGAAGTAACTGTACATTTCATGTCTTCCTGAAGACCAGTGTTGTTTATGCAAGAGTAAAGATAATGCCAAATGTTTAAGAATTGCTTTGTGCTTTTAAATCCTGTTATGCAAAAGGCCATCCTTTATTAGGTCAAAAAATTAACTCCAAAAATCCTTAAAATAATAGGAAAAATTAAGATATATTTTGAATTGCAAACAAGCATACATAAGCCAATGTATATTGAAAGTGAACAAAAGCAACTAAATATATAACATAAAAAGTCATCAAGTAATCCTTATCTTGAAAGTTCTGTCTTTGAAGATCATGAACAGAATATCGACCTCTTAAAAATATACTCAGCATGCCGGGCGTGGTGGCACACACCTTTAATCCCAGCACTTAGGAGGCAGAGGCAG
>NW_008338118.1:1537771-1542210 GCF_000622305.1 Nannospalax galili | reverse complement strand
ATCATATGATCTTTAAAGTTATAGTGTTTAACACAAATAGCTTGATGTTCATGGGCTATGAAGAAAGGGCCAACTCCAAATTTGATAGCATAATCAAGGAAAAAAATGGACGATGTGCTTACCCATGTTAGGGAAATACAAAAATGCACTAAAGTTCTTTTCAGGCTGATATATACATTATTACTATTTGCAAAGGTTTAATCACCTGTAAACATGAAGTGAGTAGAGGATTATAAATACAATTACAAATTCAAGAGGATATAATATTGTTTAATCTTCAAAATGTAACAGATTTTAAAACATCCAAATTCAGTGCTTTAGAATAATCTTAAAATTTTGTATTATAACATTTTTAGTATTCTAGAGAAAGCAGTGAACTAGAAAAAGCAAAGGGTTCTTTTTTATTCTATTAATTTTAAGGTGTTTATAATTGGCTTAAGCATCTCAGTGCATAAAATATCATCAGATGAACTGAACCTGGTCCTGCCCCAGAGAATCATATGCTGGCGTGACATGACAGTACACAGGTAAAACACACAGGAAACAGGAAATGCTGTAACTGACCTCCAGGGTGAACTAGGAAGTTCCATGCCCACCTGATGGCTTGCCTCAAGGGGGTCTGGAGAGACTTTTTAGGGATGAAGTTGATAGGTAACAAATGATGGACTGTAGATACAAATTCATTAATTCACTCCAATGTATTTTATGCTAGGCAAAAAATGATAATCCTGTTACAACGATGAAGATGTCAGGATTCCCTTGGCATTCCAGTATTCTAAAAGAAATCACTTTAACTAAGAGTGAGGGTTTTTCCATTCATTTCCATAAATTAATTATAAGTTCTCCTTTACCCACATCTTTCTCACATTTTACATGAATATACCACCATAAAACTTGACTCAGGAATATATGTATGTATAACAGAATGTTAAATGAGAATTTCCCTCTGGAATCACAGTCTTGGCTAAAGTCACAATACTAAGAATGCAGGCAGTTACCAGCCCTTTTTGTGAAAGGAGTATCTTTAGGCTCATCTTACAGGAAGTGATAGAGAATTATTTCAGAATTCTTCTAGCCCTACTACCCACCTGTCTATTCTACAGAAAAAAGCCAGAAAAAAAAAATGGTCGTTGTGGGAAACATTTGCTAAGTAAATTACTGTTTTGAGGACTAAGGATATTACTTTTTGTGAAGGAAATTCTCCTAAAATCTAGACAAAATGTTGTTGCTTCAGTTAGCATCCTAGGGTCACAGGAGCAAAGAGAGTGGCATCAAATAACAGAAATTTATCTCCTCAAAACTCTACAGTCAGCAAGTCCAAAATCACGGCATTTGCAGGGCTAGTCTCCCTCTAAAGTATCTTCCCCCTTTGCCCCTTCCACTTCTAACTGTCCCTGAAAGTTCTTTGTGACACCATAACTAATTCCTGGCCCATCTTTGCAAAGTGCTGTAGTCCTTGTGTCTGCTCTTCTCAACATTTTTCCAATTGAATTATTATTTATGGTACCCTAAGTAATCATCTTAACTACATTTAAAAAGATAATTTTTCCACTCCTATTCAATGTAGTGTGTAAAGTATTAACTGAATTAAAAGGCAAGAAAGTAAAAACAATATGAGTAGGAAAATAAGTCAAAATATTTCTGTTTGCAGGTGATATGATTCCACAAATAAAAGACCCTAAAATCTCCACCAAAAATTCTTATAGCTGGCAATTTCAATAAGTGATAGTATACAGAATTTACAGATATCAGTAGTTTTCCTATATACCAATGACAAACATACTAAAAATGAAATCAGGAAAATAATCACACACACACACACACAACACACACACACACACACATACAATAGAAAAAAACACAAAAATGGAAATAAACCTAATCAAAGAAGCAGATCTCTTCAATGAAAACTTTAAAACACTGAAGAAGGAATTTTAAGAAGATACTAGAAAATGATTCAGAAGAAATCCTAGAGAGAAAAGTACAGAGCGTACTTAAACATACACGCACAAGCAAAGACTTTTTCAACAGAACTCCAGTAGCTTGGGAAACATACCAACAATTGACAAGCAAGATGTCATCAAACGTAAAGGTTTCTGTACAACAAAGGAAACTGTAAACTGAATAAAGAGGCATCCCAGAGAATGGGAGAAAAATCTTTGCTAGTCATATCTCCAACAGAGGATTAATATTTAGAATACACAAAGAACTCCAAAATCTAAACATCAGAAGACAAAAAGACCAATCAAAAAATTAACCATTGATCTGAACAGAGAATTTTCAAAAGAGGAAATACAAATGATTAGTAAGCACTTCTAAAAGTGTTCAGTATCATTAACCATTAGAGAAATGCAAATTAAAACTACATTAAGATTCCATCTCACCCCTGCCAGAATGGCAATCATCAAGAACTCAAATGACAACAACTGCTGGCCAGGATATGGGGAAAGAAGAAACCTTATGCACTATTGATGGGAATACAAACTAGAACAGCCACTCCCAAAACAAGAGTGGAGGTTCACAAATCTAGAAGTAGAACTGTCATCTCATCCAGCTATATTACTCCTGGACATAAACCCAAAGCACCCTATGTCCTACTTCAGAGATGCTTGCTCACCTACATTCATTGCTGCTGTGATCACAACACTAGGAAATAGAATCAGCTTAGATGCCCATCAAGTGAGGAATGGATTATGAAAATGTGGTACATATACATTCATCTGTAAAGAAAAATTAAATTATGGAATTTGCAGTTAAATGGCTGAAACTAGAAAAAAAATTTACTTAGCAAGGTAAACCCAACTCAAAAAGGAAAATGCCATGTTTTCTCTTAATGTAGATTATAATTTCAGTACTTTACATTTGTGTGTTTAACCTGTAGAAGTAAGGAAACTATAAAAGGGTCATTATGTTGGCCCTTATATTACATTACGCAACATAACTCAGGAGCTATGAAAACAGAGAGAAGGAAGCTGTGTGTGGTGGCACATGCCTCTGATCCCAGCACTGGGGAGGCAGAGGCAGGTGGATCTCTGTGAATTCAAGGCCAGCCTAGTCTACATATTGAATTCTAGGCCAGATGAGGCTATAGAGAGACCCTGCCTCAAAAACAAAGCAAATTAACAACAACAACAATAAAGAGAAGGGGTGGAGTTAAAAGGTAGATAGGGTAGATATGATATATATCTAGATAATAGTGTTCCTGAAAGCCAAGGCTTACTAAACCAAGACTCAAGTGCCAGGACTAAGATCCTTTTTCAATTGTGGGTTACAGAGGCCTCAGAGTCCCCCCAAAACAATACAGGCTCTTGATACTCTTCTTGGTTATTCACAAAACTATTTGATAAGACCCTATTTCTGAAGATGACACTACAAATCTCATTTGCAAGGTGTAGCAAAATCAAATTATAACTGAGCTGGAAGTGTCAGAGAGAGCTATGCAGGCAGGCTGCTGGTGGAGGAAAGCCACCTGCTGTTTTACTTAGCTGTGGACCTTATGATTTATAATGCCAGGTGAGATATTATCGGCACAAGAGTGGCACCACTGTTATATGGATAATCAACTCCTTTTTAATTGGATTTGAGGTCTGTTCCATAAAACAGAATTCATGCCGTACTGTAAACCTACTAACCCATGGGGGTAAAGGTCCTAGGGGTTCTCTAAGTACAGTTGCTTAAATATATTGTCATGGCAACAAGCTGCCTTCTAAATATTTGTTTCTTCCTGTAGATAAATACTACTCCCAACTTTGATCAGAGAAGTCTCTTTGCAATAGTTGGTTGTCAATGCCGAGACACATTGCTGCTATAGGTACTGAAAATAAGTGAAGACTGAGTGCTTAGCTTTAAACAGGACACTGACACCATCCCTCTAAGGTTCTGGGAACATTCTGGAAGAGGACAAAGAAGAAGTGTAAGAGCCAGAATGTAGGAAGAGGGGCTCTGAAGCTCTGTCCTCTGGGTATGGCACAGCCAGTTCAGTCATGACTTCATAGCCTCTGTGGCTGCCTGCAATGAGGCTGCATAAGACTGGGCCTCTCAACAATCAATCACAGATTGGGAGGAGCTTACCTAGCACCTGCCTGCGGATGGATTTTGAGGGAGGGGCAGTCATTGTCTTCAGTTGTCTACCCTCTGAGGAGCCCATGAGGCTCCAGGGGATTGTTCCAAACCAATGGTCACACAGAAGAGCCATAGCAAAGTCATGAGTGAGGGCAGGGGATTTTGAGAAGAAGGGTGTACTAGAGATGGGACTGAGGGGAATTTTAATAACCAGAATGCACCTTATACATGTATGAAATTGTCAAAGATCAAAATCAATAAAGCTAAAAATTTAATAGAGGTCATTATGAAGTAATTGGAATTATGGGTAATTGACTTTATTTTTCTGTATGCTTCTTTAATTTTCAGATATTGCACACAATCTTCTTTCTAATTGG